>NC_143556.1:1177500-1477500 GCF_054136105.1 Typopeltis vanoorti | reverse complement strand
AGCCTAGATTTGCAGGGATTCTATATTGTTGGGGATCTAAATAGCGGAGTAGGAAATGATTTTCAGACATACCAAAATATTTTGGGAAAATTTGGAGAAAAGAGCAAAGCTAATAATAATGACAAATACTTGTTGGATTTCTGCTCAGGACATGGACTGGTTATTACTAACACAATGTTCCAACATAAAAATGTGCACAAATCACACGGAGAGAAGACACAAGGAATAAGAAATGTCTCACTGACTATATTATATTGTTGATAGTGATGTTTTCTCTCTCTCTCTCTGGTGCAGGATACTACAGTGTACAGAAGATTTGAAATTGGAAGTGATCGCTATTTAGTCTTGAGCAGGATAAAATTGAATTTCATATTGAAAAGAAGAACATGTAAGAATGTTTTAAAGTGAATAAAAGTTGAGCAGCTCTCCGATGTGAACTGTAGAATGAAATATACAAACATTAATCAAGAAAAAAGGAGTCTGAGAACAGGAATCAAATTGGATATTCGGTGGCAAGCTCTGAAGAAAACATCGATTGATTCAGCCAGAGAGGCATGTGTTGAGGTTGTCTGCAAGGATAGAAAAATCAAAACTTCTTGGTAGACACAGGAAGTTAAACAGGCAGTGAAAGAAAAGAAGAAAACATATCAAAAGTTCCTGGAAAATAAGTCTGCTTGTGCTCTTAGAGAATACAGGGACAAACTTAAGAAAGCTAAACGCTGTGTAAAACTAGATAAACAAAAGTCATGGGAAGACTTAGATAAGAACATAGAAAATATAATATCAAGAAATAGGCAAGATATTCAAGAGGTTGTTGAAGCTCAGAAATGGAAGAAAGAGTGCTGTAAAAGGAATTAGAGATGATAAAAGTGAATTATGAAGAAAAAATGAAATGAAAACTGGAGAAAAATATATCCTTGAAGTATGGAGTAATTACTTTGAAAAACTGTTAAATGAAACTAGCAGTGATGACAGCACAGTGATAAAAAACACTGACCAGGCACATGCAATCAGGAATACATACTTGAAGTAGAAAAAGCCATTAAAAGTCTGAAATGTATAAAGGCAGCTGGAGTAGATGATATTTGACCAGAAATGCTCAGGTATGGAGGTATAAAAGTCTTATAGTGGTTGCACTGCATAGTTCAGTGGGCCTGGACAGGGGGACGAATTCTAGCTGAATGGAGTAGAGCTCTTATACTACCCATATATATGGGTACTATGAGAAATAAAACCGAATGTGAGAATTACAGAGGTATATTTCTCTACTGAGTGTTCCTGGTAACATTTATGCCAATATACTTGAGAAATGGTTGAGGATTGTGGAAGAGATGCTTGGTGAAGAACAAGCTGGATTCAGGCCAAATAGAAATTGCCAGGATCAGATTTTCATTAAAGTTTTCATTTCATTTAAGTTTTGTAGATCTGGAAAAGGCATATGACAAGGTGCCGAGAGAAGCAATTCCAAACGCTACAGTTATATGGTGTTAATGGGACATTATATCAAGCAATACTTAGTCTCTATTTGAATTGTAATCAGCAGTTAGAATTGAAGTACAGGAAGATGGTTGAATGTTAAACCTGGTGTCAGATAAGGATGTACATTATCCCCTCTGTTATTCATTATCTATATGGATCATATTATGAAGGAAAGTGGTATTAAATCTTATATCAAAATTGCACATGTTAATCTCAGCTCTTTGCTTTATGCGGATGATGTTATATTTCTAAATAAATCTGCTACAAGTCTACAAGATTGCCTGACTAAATTGAATAACTGTTGTAATAGATATAGTATGAAGGTCAGCAATAACAAGACAAAGACAGTGAAAATAGGAACTGCATTATGAATGGAGAACCTATAGGACAAGTAAAACATTTCAGTGAAGATGGTAAACTAAATATGGAAATAGACAACAGGATCAACAAAGCTGGTATGGTAGGAAGTCAATTGAATAAATTTATATGGAATAAGAGAGAAATTATTCAAAACACTAAATTAGCTGTGTACAAGACAGTGTTCAAACCAGTTTTAACTTATGGATCGGAGAGCTGGGTTAGAAGTAAAACTCTTTGACCAAAGACTAGAGACTGCAGATATGAGTCCTGAGAAAGATTAGGGGCATGAACAGATGGCATCAATGGCAATATCATAGTAAAAACGAGAATATTAGGAAAGAACTTGACATTGTCAGCATCCAGGAATGCGTTAACATAGCTAATCTCAGGTGGTATGGCAACTTAAACAGAATGGGAGAGGAAAGATTAGCAAAACAACTGTTCTATGTCAGGTTGGCAGGAAAACGACCCAGAGGAAGACCAAGATATATTATTATTATTTGATACCTCCAGGAAGTCTTAAGACCCATCGAAGGAGAATGTGCCAACAGCATCAAACGATTGAACCCTTCCAACTACTAACTGTGCTCAAACTTGCTTAACTTTTTGCTGAGCCGTTAGTAGCAGAGGCTTTACCAATCGATCAACCTTTGCTGGCAAATAGGTGGATTGATATGGTAAAAAGTACCTTAGAAGATAGAAATATAAGATCTGACAATGTTGAAGCCTTGATAGGTAATAGACTGATTTGGATAAAAATTGCAGATAGGAAGTTAGTAATGATGTACATTTTTCATGTAGTATTATCATATCCTGTACACCCCTTGAGGGTAAATGTAAGGAATTTGATGATGATAAAACCCTATGTTTAAAATTTTTCATTGCCTATTTTCACTGAACTGGAATCAATTACCATATTTTACATACACATTCAATTAGTGTAAATTTGAATAATGTGACCACTTCATGGGATTCATTATCCACACTAATCAAGACCTACCTGTATATATAAATAACTAAAAAAAAACTAAGCTGACCCACAGTACCAATTTCGTGAGTGGATATGATTTACATAAAATAAGTACATACATACATATATTTGTTATGGACTAAATGATTAATATGGGTATTATTTATAATGCCTGGCCATTATGAATTATGACAAACAAAATCAGACACTGTAATAAACTTCATGTTGTTTATTATAATTTATCACACTGAGAGGTCAATATGAATACTGCTATCATCTGGTCAGGCAAAGTGATAACAATGATATCTTTTTGGCAGTATTAGAAGCAGTAGGGGTTGGGGGAGGAGAGATTTTTCGGACTTCTTTTTGTCGGAAGAAGTGAAAGGAACTCTGTCCAGGTCACTCAAATTTTTACAAAAATAGCATATTTAACAATGATAGAAAAAGTGAAAAATCAGCCCATAACATATAAACATCATATATAGGTATTGTAATATATATATGGCAATTTGATTAAAAATTATGCTCACAATAAAGAAATATTTCAGATATTGCATGCCACCCATATTGCTATTAGGAATGGCAGCAGAAACCGCATGGACGAAAAAATTATTATTATTATCAACATTTGACCTCCATGGAGTCAGAGACTCATCGTGGGAGGTACTCGCTATTGCATAACAATGCTCATCCAACTGCATCTTAAACTGATTCAATGTGTTCACATCCACAACACAATGCATGCCACTCACCAACCACCCTCCATGCAAAGAACCTGTTTCTCACTCCTTTGCTCACACACTCCTTATACAGTTTCGAGCAATGGCCTCTTGTTCTACTCCCTTATGAAACAACCCATGACAGGGTTGTAATCTTACATGTCTCAATTAAGTATGAAATATAAAAATATTATAAGACGATTGTAATTTAGGTTAGATCAGATTAGTTTATTTTATTTTTTTGAAAATCAAACTGCTCAAAGGGAATGCAGCTTTATTCATAATGTCTGCTCAATTCAATAAATTAATCAATATTTACCAGGCTAAGAGGCCATTTTAGCCCTTGTTAATAATGACTGGACATTATGAATAATGATCTATTAGTCACTTGGCCCATAACATATATACAGGTATCCCTTGATATATGCGGCTTTGATTAGTGCACAAAAAATTATTGTGACCACAAACTTGATATATGCAGTATCAAATTTGATTAGTGCGGCCTAAAAAGTTTGAAAATAAGCAAAGCATTAGACTTGGTCAATGAAATCAATCAGATCATGTGGTACGAGTGGTGCTCCAACGTTACTAACTCACTCTCGGCCTCAGTCTCAGTGCTTCAATTTATCAGCAGAGCGTGGCGCATACAGACGTATATAAGTGTATGTATTACAGTGTACGCTTATGGTCTATCTGCATATCATGTAATTTTCAAATTATGTAAAGCATTACCCTTTGTAACCATGGCCTCAAAAAAGAGTAATAAACAAAAACTTGTTACTTTGGATACTAAAATTGACATTACTAAAGGTTTGATAACGGAGAAAGCAAAGCAAACCAGAAGAGCTCTAGGCTTTGGTGAATCAACTATACGAGCCATTTTAAATGAAGCGACTGAGTACCGAGAACAAGGCAAAGTGGCATCTGCATCTTTGAATATGCAGTGTACTAGGAATAGAAGCCCATTAATGATCAAAATGAAGATTTACTATTTCTTTGGATAGAAGATTGTAATCAGAAGCGTATTCCCACCGACAGCAATAATCTTAAAGCCTTTGTCAAGGCTTTAAGCCTTTTTTTACACTTAAAGAAAATAAATATCAAGATGTGACTGCAACATTTTCTGCAAGCAAAAGGCTGGATAGAAAATTTCAAATCTCGATCCGGAATGAAAAATGTAAAATTAACAGCCGAAGCAGCAAGTGCTGATAAAGATGTTGCAGCCAGATATCCAGCTGAATTAAAGAAAATAATCGAGGAAAATGGGTACGACGATCATCAAATATTCAACGTAGACGAAACTGGCCTGGTTTGGAAGAAAATGCCAACAAAAACATTTTTAGCAAGAAAAGAATGACTCACACCTGATTATAAAGCATCAAAAGATGCTTTACAATCGCTTAACACTTTTACTTGGAGGTAATGCCGAAGGTGATTTCAAATTAAAGCCAATGCTAATTTATCGAAAAATGAACCCAAGGGCTTTTAAAGACTGTAACAAACAATCCCTTCCAGTAATATGGGAATCAAATAAAAAGGCATGGCTCACCAAACAGTTGTTTGAAGAATGGTTCACTTCGCATTTTTTTTTTGTCCTGCAGTTGAAAAATACTGCAATGAAAATAATATAGCTTTCAAAGGTCTTTTAGTACTGGATAATGCCTCTGGACATTCCACCTCACTTAATGATTTAAATAGAAATGTGCAGGTTGTATTTTTACCATCGAACACGACATCTTTGATACAGCCTATGGAGGGAGTCATTTCTGCATTCAAGGCTTACTATATTAGAAGAACTTTCACCCAGGCAATTCAAGCTACAAATGGGGACGATCCAATCACTCTACAGGAATTTTGGAAAAAAAACGATATTAAACAAGCAGTTATAAACATTCTAGAGTCTTGGGAAGAAGTGACAGCTAACTGTATGAGAGCGGTCTGGAAGAATCTTTTGCCTGAATCTGCAAATAATTTTGGTAGTTCTATTAATCCCGTCAACGAAGTTATCAATAAAATTGTTTTCATTGGAAGTGCTCTTGGCTTTGAGAATGTGGATTCAGAAAATATTCCAGAATTATTGGAATCACATTTGAAAGACCTAAGTAACGAAGATCTTCTTGGAATCAAACATCAACAGGCATACGAAGAGGAAGAAGAAAAGGAAAGTGAAGAAATGGAAGCTGTATCTAAAGAAATCACTATCAAAGAACTTATACTAGAGATAGATCCAAATGTAGAGAGAGAAGCATAAGCATTAGTCAAGGTTTAGATAAACAAATTGATTGTTATCGCAAAATCATGGAAGAGGAAAAAAAAAAGCTACCACTGTTCAATTTACATGAGATAAGTTTTTTTTTATAAAAAATAAATATTTAGATAAGTTTTCATGTAACAAATATGTATAAATAAAATATATAAATAGATGTCACCTTAAAAAATAAATGATGTTTAAATTTTTATTTTGCAGGATTCATTATAATTATTCTCATTAATTCTTAACATTGAATAATGTGGTTTTGATATATGCGGTGTCCATCGAGGATTAATTAACCGCATATATCAAGGGATGCCGGTACTATATATATATACATTTTTTTAATTTTTATTATGTTGGGCCCATATACAGGAGGTTGGCTGGTCAACCTATAGTACGTTAGTACCGTATACGGGTGATTGGTTGTGAAAGGAGAAACTTGTTTACATTTGATTTGAACGCCTGTATGTTGTATTCCTTGGGAAATACATCAGGGGGAAGACTGTTTCACAGTACTGCGATAGCAGGGATGAATGAGGAGGAGAAGAAACTTGTTTTGTGGGTTTCGAGGTGTACTGTAAAAGGATGTTGGGGGGCAGCTGTACGTGTTCCAATGGGCTTGGTACAGGGTGGGGGAATTATTGATGCTGTTTCAGATGAACCTTTCCTGTGAAAGTATTTATAGAATATACAGATTGCAGAGACCAAGCGTCTATGTGAAAGTGCAGGGAGTAAGTTGGTGAGGGATGGGTCATGTATTAGTCTAATTGCTCTCATCTATTGAGTCAAGCATTTTGAGGGAGCTTTTTGGAGCCCCATTCCAGATGTGAGAGCAGTATTCGAGAGCTGGGAGGATTTGTGACTTGTATAGTGTTAACAACTGTTTAGAGGTGAAGTAGTGTCTTGAGTGAAAGAGAAAACCTAGTTTTTTGGAGGCTGAGGATGCAATGGTTGTGATGTGTTTATGCCAGGAGAGGTGGATGTCAAGGTAATTCCGAGAAGAGAAATTTCGTCATGAGAATTGTTTGAAAAAAAAAAAACCTGAGGGTTGTTTGAAAAGTTTGGTAAAAAAAATAAGTTAAACACATTTTTTTGGAAAAAAATCACCTTTATTTCTCAACATTGTCTCCATCGAGGTCTACACATTTGGCCTTGCGAGTTTCCAATTTTTTCATCCCATCTAAAAAGTAGGATGTACAAAAGAGTCATCGACAGCCTTGATGACATCCTCTTTCAAAGAAAATTTTTTTTCACCGAGACAAATTTTTAAGTTTGGGAACAAGAAGGGCCAAGTCCGGAGAATACGGTGGATGTGAAACCAATTCGTGCAATTTTGCCACTGCGATAGCTGATGTGTGGGACAGTGCATTGTTTTGATGAAAGAGCACTTTTTTGTGCACCAATCTTGCATTTTCCCCTCCAGTTCTTCTTTTAAATGGTCCAACAATGACACATAATAGACTCTTGTTATTGTCTTACCTTTTTCCAAATAGTCTATCATGATAATTCCTTGGAAATACCAAAAGTGGTTGTCACCTTCCCAGCTGACAAAACGGTCTTCGCTTTTTTTGGTGCTCTTTCACTGAGCATTGTCCACTGTTTTGATTTCTGTTGGACTCAGGTGTGTAGTGGTGGATGTCAAGTTTTGTACAGCTATGAATCAATGTAGAAAATCCTGCAAATTGCGATTAAACATCACCAAACATTGCATTGAAATGTCTTTTTGCATGTGTTTTCGATTGACAGTCACCACAGCACCCATCGTGCACAGTTTTTTCATGTGCAATTTTTTGCACAGGATATTATACACCAATTCAGTTGAGATACCTACAATCTCAGCAATCTCACTCGGTGGTCTTCCATAACGATACCATGGATTTTGTCAATCATTTCCTTCGTAGTGACTCGGTCGTGCGTCCGGAGCGTGCTTTGATGGACTTACAACCAAGTTTAAGTTCATTTATCCCAAATTAAATACATCAATCCCTCAATTAATGCATCATTTTTTTCAATACTCAAATTTGATCAGTGCACATATATACATCTTAAAAATAAATGTTACTGATTTTAAAAATTTTTGATCTATACATTTTTTATGGCTAGCTATTTTAAAAAATCACTCACCAGGATGAAATTATTCAGTTACTGAATTGAAACATTTTACAAAGTTATTTTTTAATGACATACTACACACTATTTCCATAAATTTTGGCTTTAAATTTGGAATGTACACTATATTCCAAATTTACAGCCAAAATTTATGTCGTCTGCTTTATATAGCATCTTGCTGATCATATCTCGTGCAATTGTTTTCCTTACTTTTTTATTTTAAATTATTTTCCTAACCTTTAATCATGAATAAAAGAATTAGTGAGCAAAAAATAGAAGTGCGAAAATGATTCGAAAAGTAATCTGATTGGAAGAAAAACTTGAAATAATAAAGAAAAATGAACAAGGCGAGTCCAGAGCAAAGATAGGACAAGAACACAAAAATGGGTGAATCAACTGCTGAATACAAAGAAAAAGGTAAGGCTGCTTTAAGTTGATCCCACTAAATACTGGCCTTATTAAATCAAAAGCATTGTCTCTTTGTAACCTGGAAAGAAAGGGCTATCAATGATGGAAAAGAAGAATTCCATGTTAGTGCTGGGTGATTTGAGCATTTCAAAAAGAGAAATAGCCTACATAATCACAGGCGAAGCTGCAAGTGCAGATAAGAAGATATCCAGAGATTTTGAAGAAAATTGTGTAAGAAGGGGGGGGGGGACTATTATGATCAACAAATATTTAATGTTGATGAAACCAGCCTTTTTTGGAAGCGAATGCCTTTCAAGACTTTTCTAGCCAAATGAGAGAAATCTCAGCCTGGTTGTAAAGTCGCAAAGACGAATGAAATTACTGCTAGCAATATGTGAGCCGTTTGGAAGACCATTCTTCCACATTGTGCAAATGATTTTAGAGGCTTTTCAAATGAATCTAAGTTAATTAAATCTCATTCTGAGAAGTTCAGTGATTCCGACCTGCTAAATTTAGATGCACAGAGAGAAGATCCTGAAGAATATGAAAAAAATTTAATTACTGACAAGCCCAAAGAGGTTTCACAGAAACAAATTGAAAATAGTTTTCATACAATCGAAGTTTTTAAACAACAATGCTTAGAGACTGACCCTGGTGAAGAGAGAACCAGTAAAATTTGCAAAAGAGGCAATCAGGCCATACCGTCAGTTGTATGAAAAAAAGAAACATAATAATAAATTTATATTCTGAATATGTGTTATTGTCTTTCAGCTTCATGGTTTTCCTTTAACCAGGCCGAGACATCTAATTATTTTATAAAAAATTTAAAGGTAAAAAAATTTTTGTGAAAAATGCGAACACGGTCATTTTAAATGTTTGCTACACAAGAACTACATGTCGCATGTGGCTAAAATTTTGCCATGGGTCTTGAAAAAGATGATACGTGCTGACACTGACATGAATGAATGAATAGTGTCACAGTCTATTGGAAATTTGCAAAACTTTTCAAACAAACTTTGCATATATATATATATATATATATATGCAAAGGTTAAAATAAAATTAAAATAACTTGGAATCTTTAAAATTTTTTATACCCAAGGTAAAATACTTTCCACACACACACACACACACACACACACACACACACACACACACACACACACACACACACACACACACACACACACCACACACACAGTAGCTTGGTACTTCCACTGGCATCCATTGGATATCAGAATAGCTCCGAATATATTGAATAAAGAGCCATGTCCAGTGGTTTTAGGACTGGTGATCCCATGTTAAAATAATAAGGCCCTCATTCCATGGAGGCCAGATTGTTACTGCATACAGCAGCAGGCAGTTAAACATAAAGGCAGAGGGTGCTAAGAATCTCCAAGTAACCAGATCACACTGCCACTGAAAACTAAACTTTAAATGTAGGACTCTGAGCAGTGATATATGGCTAATTGAAGAACTAAAGCTAAAGTGACTAAAATGAGACATTCTTGGACTGTGTAAAGTTAGATGCAATGGTGAAGAAATTCTTCAATTACAAAATGGAGACATATTGTACTGCAGAGGCGAAGATAAGCAAAGAATCAGTAGAGCAGAATACATGATTAACAAAAAATTGAAGAATAATATAATGGAATTTGTCAGTATATCTGACCAAACAGTGGAAAGTCACTAGTGGTGTGACTGAGGCACACCACTAATAACTTTTCTTGCTGCTACCTATTACTATTATTATCAACACCCGACCTCCATGGAGTCAGAGACTCATCGTGGGAGGTACTCACTATTGCATACAGTGCTGATCCAACTGAGTCTTAAACTGATCCAATGTGTCCACATCCACAACACACTCAGGCAATGCATTCCACTCACCAACCACCCTCCATGCAAAGAACCTGCTTTTCACTCCTTTGCTCACACCCTCCTTATACAGTTTCCAGCAATGGCCTCTTGTTCTACTTCCCTCTCCAATTCTATGAAAAATCTCTTCCATGTCCACCTGATAACAACCCCTGACCAGTTTATATGTCTCAATCATATCCCCCCCCCCTCTTCCTCCTATTCACAAGACTCTGCAACTTACATTCCCTCATATCTGTCCTTACTCCACATTCCAAAGACTACTGACTACCTTTGTGAATCTTCTCTGTACCCTTTCCAACATATCCTCATCACCATGAAAACATGGTGACCAAATCTGTGCACAATAATCCATATGAGGCCTGATCAAGGCATTATATGATGGAACCATAACCTCTCTATTTCTGCATGTCAGGGTTCTCTGCATCATTGCCATTATTCGATGTCATGTCTTCACATGACATCGATCTAGGTGTCGACATGTCTTCATGTAGACACCTAGATCTCTCATCTCCTCTACTTCTGTTAAAGTTTCCCCACCAAGTGTATACTTGGCATGCCATCATTGCTTACCAAATCTCAAAACCTTACACTTGGCAACATTGAACTGACAGTTCCACTTACCTGCCCGTTCACACAATTTATTCAAGTCCTCTCGTAAGGCATTAACATCAGCCTGACTGTGTATTGCTCTCCCCAGTTTTGCATCATCTGCAAACAGCTGGATATCACTAATTAAACCCAACCCAATATCATTAACATACAAATTGAACAAACAACAATGGCCACAATTGGCTGTCTAATGGCCCCAAAACTGGCCCCTGTGGGGTCAGTTTTGGGGCCATTAGACAGCCAATCTCCAATAAAATTCACTAGTCTAATATCCAACCCCTATACACTCTAGTTTGACTATCAATGTATCATGCAGTAATCTTTACAGACTTTACAAAGACTTTTGATAGATTACTATCAAAAGTCTTTGTAAAGTCTAAGTATACCACTGTGTATCCATCTCCTGTCTGATGTCATCTTATTGTAATAAGTAAGTAGATTTCTAAGACATGACCTCCCTTTGGCAAATCTGTGCTCCATCAAAGATAATACCATCATTGTGAACTCAATTCTGGATCCTGATTCTCACCAGCTTTTCTAACACTTTAACCACAACACTTGACACACAGACTGGTCTATAATTTGATGCTTGAATTCCATCACCTCCTTTATGAAGCAGTACAATCTTGCCTTCCTTTCACTCCTTTGGAACTTGACCCAATGTAAAACTGATATTAAACAAATATGTCAACTCCCTGGCACATTCCTTCAAAATATGCAGTGATATATCATCAAGTCCCACAACCTTATTAATATCAAGTTTGCTTAATTCCCCCATATACCTCTTCATCACTCAGTCTCTCCTCCTTATCATCCACTGTTCTCAAACTTCCATGATGTCATATTCACAAGGATGAAAGACCTTTATGAACTGCTCATTAAATATCTCAACTATATCCTCTGCAGAAGTTGTCCTTATACTATTTTCTCAAATTAGTGCCATCCTACCATAATCATTTTCTTTTTTCTGGTTACATATTGAAAGAACTCCCTAGGATTTTTTTGGCTTCATTAGCTAACTGCTGTTCATACTGAACTTTTGCAACCCTTATCCTCCTTGCCTGTTCTTTGCATTCCTCATGGAACTGATTATTGCCACTCCTCTTATGTTGCCTCCATAATGCCTTTTTTCCTCTATATTGCATGCTTAATCTCGTCATTCATCCATTTCATACCTACCTTATTTAACCTTCTGAATTTTGGAATACATTTAAACATTGCTTCTACTAGATAGTTCTTGAATCTCACCTAAGCAGTATTGATCTCCTTTCCACCTAACTCCTCATTCCATGCTACAGGTGCAAGCTGTCTCCTGAGCTTCTCATAATCACCAGCCTTGTAGTTCCACATATACCTTTTCCTCACAGAAGTTCTTACATGGTTGGTAACCACCCAGGTACCTCACCAACTCCATTGGGAGTGACTTCATGGTCACTTTCACCAACTGGAGAGAGATTTGACACCTCATTTATAACGTCCTCTGATGAGATGATCAAATCCAAGACCCTCAATTGCTGTGTGCTCTCTGTTACATACTGCCTGAGGAAGTTGTTCCTCAAAAACTCATTTTTTTTTAAAACTTCTGGTTGCTATTTCGTCATTGCAAGCAATACTGCAGTAATTAAAATCTACCCATAATGATCACCCTTTTCCCATTTGCTTATACATTTCCTGGTCACTACCCTCCATATCACCAGGTCTATAGCAACAGCCAACAAAGTATTTCATTCTATTCACTTCTATTTCACATGAAAATGCCTCAAAACCACCACCACTATTTCCCCATAGCAGAACATAACTCTTTTTCTTCTTCTTCTCTTCAAGGATTAAGCATTTGCCTGTTTTGGCTTCACTAGTCTTTCCATTATGTTGCTGGTCTTGATCTATATCCATCCTAGATAGATGTTCTTTTCATTTCTCTCTATATTCCTTGATGTTTTCATTTGTTATAAATATCTAGTTCTTTTCTGATGTCTTCATTTCTTATATGGTCCAATTTTGTACATGTTCTAACTACTCTTAAAAATCTAATCTCTGCAGCTCGTATTTTACTTTCATCTTTCTTTTTAACCATCCATGTTGTTGAACCATATAACAGAGTGGGAGTGGCCATTACTTCACAACATTTTAGTTGAGTTTCTAGTCTTGTTTTTTTTTTTTATTCAGCATCCTTTTAATTGTTCCACAGATTTTCTGAAATTTCTTTATTTTTTCATCTATATCTTTCAGATATGTTATTATGCAGCCTAAATAATTAAACTGTGTCATCTGTTCTATTATTTTATTTCATATAACTATCTTTGATCTAACATGATCCTGATCTTTAATGCCATGACTTTTGTTTTCTTTTCTGAAATTTTTACATTGTATTGTTGGCTAATAATAACAGTAAACTATTTCTTAGAAAGAGTCTCTTCATACACATACTTAGGTGTCACTTCAAGTAATAATTTGAAGTAACCTAAGTATGTGGACTCCAAAAGGATATAAACAGAAGAGCTCAAATGGGATGGAGTGCATTTGGAAAACTGAAAAGTATTTTTTAAAACAAGGATGTCCCATTCTGTTTAAAAAGGAAGATATATAACCAGTGTATTCTTCCATTCATCATATATGGTTATGAATCTTGGTCTCTCTCACAAATAAACTAGCAACAACTCAAAGAAAAATGGAAAGGCTGATGCTAGGCATCACATTAAAAGATACGAAAGAAAACACCGGGATAAGAAGCCAGACTCGTATCACAGATATCATTCTTTACCACAAGTGACTAAAATGGAAATAGGCCGGACATCTACCTAGGAAAAGAAGATGAGCGATGGATCACCATACTAACAAAGTGGATCCCGTTGACCAATTTGTTGGAAAAAAATTGGTCAATCATAGCCAAGAACAGAGAAAGATGGAAAGAGCTGGAGGAGGCCTTCGTCCAGCAGTGGACTGAAAATGACTGAAAAGAAGAAAAAGATTGTTGGCTTATTTTACTGTAAATTTTGTAACCTGTATTTAATAAACTTATTCCTCTATAATTTCATAATCATCTCTGTCTCCTTTCTTAAATATAGATATAACCTCAGCTTTTAACCAATGTGATGAAATTTCACATTTCATCCAACAGTTATTAATTTTAAGGGTCAAAGCTTTATAACTGAGAGGAGACCTACACATAGCCTTCAAAGGAATGCGGAGAACTGACTAGGGCTTCTGACCTAATGTTCAATCTTCACCTTCTCGTGGTGCACCCTGTTAGGTATCTACCTGGATACTGAACGGATGACGATGGGCTGGCAATTTGGGATATAGCCGACCAAATTGTATTCTTATTGGCTTAAACCAAAATTTCAAATGATGGTACGACATGACAGAATTTCATGCTGGCTGGGGCATCGACCAGTTAAACAAGGCTCCCCTTGTTTTCGCCAGAGAAAATGGGTAAACAGCTAAAAGTCAGCTACTGGAACAAATCCTAAAACTTACCCAAACTCAACATCACCAGAGTTCAAGATCGGTACTATCAACATTAGAACCCTGAATGGCAAAGAAATGGAGCTAGCTGAGGAATTGGATAAGTACTAGATTGACATAATAGGGGTGACTGAAACAAAAAAGAAAAAAACTGGCAAGATCTTTCTGAGCAATAAATACAAAATGTTATATTCAGGCAATGACAATCAAAGAAAAGAGGGAGTAGCCATAGTATTCAACTAAATACAAGCTAATCTTCTTGAATGGCAGGCAGTCTCAAGTAGAGTGATGTGGGCAAATATCAAAATGGGGAACTGGACAATGAGACTAATTTGTGCCTATGGTTCCACAGAAGGTTCTACTAAGGTAGAAGTAGAGGAATGGAATTTTTTTTGAGGCTTTATAGAAGGCAACTGACACAATGAAAATTGAAAAGTTGGTCCTTGTTGGGGATCTAAATAGCAGAGTAGGAAATGATTGTCAGACATACAAAAATATTTTGGGAAAATTTGGAGAAAAGAGCAAAGCTAATAATAATGGCAAATACCTGTTGGATTTCTGCTCAGGGCATGGACTGGTTATTACTAATGCAATGTTCCAACATAAAAATGTGCACAAATTCACATGGAGAGTAGAGGCAAGGAATAAGAAAAGTCTCATTGACTATGTCAGCGTTTCCAAAACTTTTCCTAATACGGAACACCATGGTTATTTTGTAATGTATTAATTAATAATTATTAACACATTACAATATTAATAATTAATTATAGCATATTCATAAAGAGTATTAGTATATTTATGTATACAGTGTGACATGTTCACAAATATAAAATTACATTTAAATCAGTTATCAATCACTGTACTAATGAAATCTTATAGCATATTGTAGTTTCTCAGGCCAACATCATTAAATTAATTTGTTCTGATTTTGATTGACATATCCCATTCTGATCACCAAAAATTTATAATATTGATAGGGGGCTCTTCCCCCCCCCCCCCCCCCGACACCTACGGCGCCCAAACCCCCGTGTTCTGGACTGGTAGGCTGGTTCTCCTTGAATTCCGATGACTCGAATTTTGAAGACTCAACACTCAGAGTAGCCCCTGAGTTTCAAAACGCTTCAAATAACTTGACAAAAACGTTACAAAAAAACGCTACACAAAATCATTACGGCCTACATCCGTTTCAAGCCGACATCACATCCATTTCCAATTTCAGCTTATCATTTTGTAGCATAGAGTAGATAAGTACTTACGAGTGAATGCAGACTTTTTTTCCTGTGTGCTGGAAGTTTTCCCCTCCTTTTGTACATCCTGGAGATCACTTTGTAGGCTGGAGGTGGATGAGTCACCATCTGTTGCGTCACAAACACCTTCAATAAGAGATTTCTTAATAAAAAAAATTAAACAAAGTCTCTTGTCTCTTATTCATATTAAAATTTAAATCTGTAGGCCTACTCCTTTTAAAAAATCACAGCACTACAGTTTCGAAACAGGCACTTTCACTTTCACACTTTCACTGAACTTCCGAAGAAAGTATTCAGTATTACTAGATTTGAGAACCGGATCAGTTTTAGTGGAAAAATTTTCTTTATACTTTCTTGCTGATTGGTCACTAACATTTGCAAAAACAGATGTTATTTCTTTCAGTTTTGCGAACAGAGGATACGCTGCCTTTCCCGATTGTTGAAAGGTTTCGATGTGTGAAAATTACGATAATTCATGAATACTTCCACGTTTAAAAATACATGGCTCGATCACAAACATTTGCTACACAGATGTTATTAGGCATTCTGAGTCTGAGCTTTTCGACATATTCACGAATATTATTCCCCTTAGAATATTTCCACTATAAAATATTTATTCATGAAAAATGCTTAGAAAACTAAAATGACAAATTCAGGAGAACTTCTCGAGGAACACTTATTCACCTTCTGCAGAACACAGTTTGGGAAACCCTGGACTATGTCGTTGATAGTGATGTTTTCCCACTGGCGCAGGACACCAGTGTACAGAGGATTTGAAATTGGAAGTGATCACCATTTAGTCTTGAGCAGGATAAAATTGAAAAGAAGAACATGTAAGAAAGTTTTGAAGAGAATAAAAGTTGAGCAGCTCTCAGATGTGAACTGTACACTAACACAAAGATTATTGAAGAAAAAATGAAAGAGTCTGAGAACAGGAACCAAACTTTGGAGTTTCAGTATCAAGCCCTGAAGAAAACGCTGATTGATTCATCCAGAGAGGCACGTGGTGAGGTTGTGTGCAAGGATAGAAAAATCAGAACTTCTTGGTAGACACAGGAAGTTAAACAGGCAGTGAAAGAAAAGAGCAAAGCATATCAAAAGTTCTTGGCAAATAAGTCAGCTTGTGCTCTTAGAGAATACAGAGACAAATGTAAGAAAGCTAAACACTGTAAAACTGGTTAAACAAAAGTCATGGGAGGACTTTGGCAAGAACACAGAAAATAAATATCAAGAAGGTGGGAAGACATTCTGGAGGTTGTTGAAGAAGCTCAGAAATGGAGGAAAGAGTGCTGTAAAAGGAATTAGAGATGATAAAGGTGACATGAAAACTGGAGAAAAAGATATCCTTGAAGTATGGAGTAATTACTTTGAATATTTGCTAAATGAAACAAGCAATGATGACAGCACAGTGGTAAAATATACTGACCAGGCGTTGCAGCCAGGAATACACATCCATACTTGAAGTAGAAAAAGTATCCATATATAAAAAGGGAAATAAGAAAACTCAATGTGAGAATTACAGAGGCATTTCATTACTGATTGTTCCTGGTAAGATATATGCAAGTATGCTTGAGAAACGGTTAAGAAGGTTTGTGGAAGAGAAGCTTGGTGATGAACAAGCTGGATTCAGGCCAAATAGAGGCTGTGAGGCTCAGATTTTTACTTTATGACAGATAGTTGAGAAATCATGGAAATATAACAAAGATCTGTATTTAAGTTTTGTAGATCTGAAAAAGGCATATGACAAGATGCCGAGAGAAGCAATTCCAAACGCTACAGTTATATGGTGTTAATGGGACATTATATCAAGTAATGCTTAGTCTCTATTTGAATTGTAAATCAGCAGTTAGAATTGAAGGAAGTACAGGAAGATGGTTTAAAGTTAAATCTTGTGTCAGACAAGGATGTACATTATCCCCTCTCTTATTATCTATATGGATCACGTTATGAAGGGAAGTGGTATTAAACCTGATATCAAAATTGGAGGTGTTAATCTCAGCTCTTTGCTTTATGCAGATGATATCATACTTCTAAATAAATCTGCTATAAGTCTGCAAGATTCCTTGACTAAATTGAATAACTGTTGTAATAGATGTCGTATGAAGTCAGCATTAAAAAGACAAAGACAATGAAAATAGGCAGAAACATTGAAAATATGAACTGCATTGTGAAGAGAGAAATTAGCCAAAACACTAAATATACAAGACAGTGTTTAAACCAATTTTAACTTATGGATCTGAGAGATGGTTTAGAAGTAAAACACTTGACAAAAGACAAGAGACCGCAGACATGAGAGTCATGAGAAAGATTAGGACCATGAACAGATGGCAACAATGGAAATATTATGTTAAAAACGAGTATATTAGGAAAGAACTTGATATTGTCAGGATCCAGGAAATGCATTACCAGAGCTAATCTCAGGTGGTATGGTCACTTAAACAGAATGGGCAAGGAAAGATTAGCAAAACAACTGTTCTCTGCCTGGTTGGCAGGAAAAAGACTAAGATATAGGTGGATTGAAACAGTAAAAAGTGCCTTCGAAGACAGAAAGATAAGACCTGATAATATTGGAGTCTTGACATTTAATAGATTGATTTGGTGGAAAATTGTAGATAGGAAGTTAGTAATGATGTAAATTTTTCATATAGTACTATCATATCCTGCACACCCCTTGAGGGTATGTATCAGGAATTTCATGATGCCATTAATTTTAAGAATCTGTGATATAAACATTCTCTGCCATTTTTCCAAAGTTCTGTATTTATGTCCTCTTATCAAGTTGATTTTCTATTTTTCAATACCTTTATTGTTTCTTTTAGTTCTTCCAATTTTATTGGTTCTATATGAATGCTGATTTCTTCATTATTTTCTGTTATTAAATTTGGGTCTCACCATAAATACTTATGATGTTCTATCCAGTGTTTCTTTTGTTTTGTGTTGATTTGTGCTGTATCTCATTCTTTGTTGTTTAATTTCTTTAATATTTTGTAGGCTATGGCTTGTCTTCCATGTATGCCTTTTTCTATTTTATTAATAAATCTGTCCGAAGAATCTTGGTGAGCTTTCTATACTATGGTTTTAGCTATATTTCATTTGTTTTTGTGTATTATTTGTTTCCTTTGTAAGCCATTTGTTTTCCTTTTATTACATTTTATATAGGTGTTCCAGATTTTTAATATTTTATTTTTCTTTCCAAGTACTTTTCAGAGGCTGCTCTATGGATTATCTTTATTAAAGTTTTCCATTCTCCTTCTATATCTTCACTGATTGGGGCTTCTTTTAAGTAATCTGTTAACTGTTATTGATAGAGTATTATAATATTTCTTTTTATAATAGATATACTATGTATACTTGTTCTATTTCTCATTTTTTTTATTTACTTCCTTTCTCCATTTTACTAATACATCTATTTTAAAGATATATCTATTTTTATAAAATATATAAAATAAGATGTATAAAATATAGATTATACGGGAATTGTGGTGAATGAAGTGGAGGTGAGTAGTCTATTGCATAACCTCAATGTCAATATATCTGTGGGATTGGATGGTATACTAACTCATGTCGTAAGAGAAGCGGCTAAAGAATTGTCAGTACCTTTGACTATTTTGTTTAATTTGAGTCTCGGGTCTGGGTTAGTCCCAAGGGGGTGGAAAGAGGGGAAAATAGTTCCACTGCATGAAGGAGGTTCCAAGACTTCTGTTGTAAATTACTAACCGATTAGCATTTCAGGAATCGTTGTCAAGGTCTTAGAGAAATTAGTCAAGAAAAGAATACAGGATTGGATAGATGAAAATGGGATATTGTATGGGAGACAACATGGTTTTGTGAAGGGTAGATCATACCTCAGTAACTTGCTCACGTTTTATAACACAGTGACGGCTGAACTGGATAAGGGTAATGGGTTTATAGTGATTCTACTGGACCTTGCCAAGGCCTTTGACAGGATACCACATGGAACCTTAATCAGTAAAAAGGAGCAGATGGGGATGGATATAGGGTTGGTGAGATGGATAGGAGGGTGGTGGATGGAAAGATACCAGAGAGTGGTTTATTCAGGAGTTGAGTCTAAAAGACGGCTTATGACTAGTGGTGTGCTGCAGGGCTCCGTTCTTGGACCACTGCTTTTCAATTTGTTCATCAATGATATTGGAAAGGATTTGAGAGGAAGTGTTCACTTGTTTGCTGATGATGCAAAGTTGGGTAGAGCAATTGTGAGTGCACAGGATGTCAAAATTTTACAGGATGATTTGGATAGTTTGGAGGACTGGGCTAGGAAAAATGGATGTCAATTTAATGTGGCAAAGTGTAAGGTTATGCATTTTGGGGTGAAAAGAATAGCAGCAATATATCACATTGGTGGAACCGTACTCCAGGAGATTGAAGAGGCCAGAGATTTGGGAATGTTGGTGAATAGGGAATTGAAGTTTAGGGGGCACATTGCAAAAGTGGCTAAATCAGCTCATCAAATCACTTGGTTTCTGAAAAATACTTCAACATGCAGAGACAAGTTATTGTTCCTCTGTAACGAGCCTTGATAAGACCCCATCTGGACTACTGTGCCCAGTTATAGGCATGTGCCAGGGTTTCTTCGTGATGTGGGAGGAAGTGGAGAGGATCCAGAGACGAGTGACCAAGATGATAGCAGGTCGGTGGAATGAACCTTATGAGAATAGGTTGAAGATTTGTGGGTTGCAAAAATTGGTCGATAGGCGGAAAAGGGGTGATATGATTGAGACATTCAAATTACTGAAGGGTTACTATAAGATTAATCCAGAAGATATTTTTGAAAATAGGACTGGTGGTGGGAGGACTAGGGGCCATGCATGGAAGCTGGGCAAGAATGTGGTTAACAAGGGTGTTAGAGCTAGGTTTTTTACTTGGAGAGTGGTGAACGAGTGGAATAAGCTGCCAGAGTCTGTGGTGGGTGCTACGACTGTGAATGAGTTCAAGGCAAGGTATGATAGATACTGTGTGAATGTCGAATAGTTGTACTTGACATGATGTTAGGGCCTCCCTCGATGAGTCTGTCGACTCCTTGGAGTTGCCTGGAATAATAATAATAATAATAATAATAAAATATATCTATTTTATTCATATCATTATTACTAAATAATGATATGAATAAAATTTCACTTCCTCTGCAAACATGTACATCTCTCACACATGGAGCTAGTTTCTGATTTATCATCGTCATGAACCACGGGTTCACTACTCACTGGTGTCCGATGCCTCTTTCACTATCCTCTTCCACCATTTTTTTTTTTGTTCAGAGCACAGTGTTGCAGTTGGAAGAATCTTTTTAGTGGAAAATGATATTTTTGTTGATTCTGAGTTTCTGGAAAGGGTTTGTTAACTCTGAAACAGAATTTTGAAACATATTTTCCGAATAACGTTTATAAGAAATTTCTGTGGGTTCGCGATCCATTTCAGGCTTGCAGTCATGGGAACAACCTTTCATTATCGAAAAAAGAACAGTTAATTGAACTTTCAAGTGACAGTGGACTTAAAATGCAATTCATTAATCTTGGCTTGGCTTGATACAGGATCTCGCCGTCAGTGAGAAGTGAATTTCTCGAATTATTTAAAGGAGCATCAAAAATCGTCATGCAGTTTTCTACAACCTATCTTTGTGAGAAAGGATTTTCATCGCTCCTTCAAATAAAAACAAAATACAGAAATCTTCTTAGTGTGTGTGGCGATCTTCGACTGAAGTTGAGCCAGCTATCCAGCAACTCTGCAAGGGCCGAGTCTAATTAAAAGTAAGTAGTAACATAATTTTATCATATTATTTATTTGTTTAATAAAAATTAAAACTTTGTTCAATGATGGCACACTTTTAATCACTTACTTCCAATTTAATTAATTATGTTTCCATATGTATTCAAAACATGCTTTTAGATTTATTATGTTATAAATGGCACAGTTTTTCTCAAATGCTGGTAATCCCCACATAGGTTTTTTTTTATTTTAAAAACTACATAACTTAGTGGTCTGTAGAATTAATTTAGGCATTTTACTGGTCCTTGGGTTTAGAAAGGTTGAGAAACTCTGTTCTATATTATTGCACTAGGCTTCTAATCATTTTATCTTATCTATTCTGACTGCTTTTTTCATCTGATTACACTTTCTTCTAAATTGCTCCTCTATTTCTTCTGATGTATCCCTTCTTATCTTCAACATTCTCTTCTCCTGTACTAACTTCAGTGTTTCTTGTATAATCCACTTCTTCTTGGTACTGTTTTTTCAACGGCATCTTCTATCACCT
This sequence comes from Typopeltis vanoorti, assembly GCF_054136105.1. Classification (NCBI taxonomy): domain Eukaryota; kingdom Metazoa; phylum Arthropoda; class Arachnida; order Uropygi; family Thelyphonidae; genus Typopeltis; species Typopeltis vanoorti. Next base: position 1,455,731 of record NC_143556.1, on the reverse strand, counting down.
TCATTATTCCTTTCACTCTCAGATTCAATTTTTTTCTTTGTCCACACTTTTAAGTTTCTCTTCTAACACTGTTCTGTACCTTCTTCCTATTTCTGCTTCACTTATTCTTGCTATATCTCTTTGCTTCTGATGATGGGGTTTATATTTTCATTTTAATTTCAACTTGATGTTTGCAATCACTAAACTATGATCTGAATCTATATCTTCTCCTTGAAAAGTTCGACACTGCTGTTCTGATGTTATCTATCTTCGTTTAATTGTAATCATATCAATCACATTCTTGGTTTTCCCATCATTTGATTGCCATGTCCATTTTTTACACTCCTTTTGCTGGAATCTTGTGTTGCAGATCATCATCTTGTGGTCCACAGCAAAGTTTAGCATATTTTCACCCTGTTCATTTCTTTCCCTAAAACCAAATTTTCCCATGATGCTTTCCCAACCATCATTATCTATTCCGACTTTGGCATTCCAATCTCCTTAATTAATAATTAGTACATCTTGCTTTGGTATTGTTTCTATTGTCTCTGTCAAATCTTTGTATCTTATCTTATGGATAACATACAAAGATCAGATCTTTGTAAAATAAATCAATATCCTCATCTGTGCTGTCAGATGTGGGTGCATATATCTGGACTATTGATATATTAAATGGTTTTGCTTGAAATCTTGCTACTATGATTCATGCCCTGACCACATGACTTCACATCCTTTTATCTATCCTGATGATGTTCATCGCATTTCCGCCAGTCCTAGTATATCACACTGATATCTCTTCATTTCCTTGTGAAATAATTCTAGTTTTCCTGACATCCAAAGTGTCTGTACATTCCATGTTCCTACTGACAATAGTTCTGTTAGTTTCAGTTTCTGTTTTATTTCGGTATTCCAATTTTTGATCCAATCCCAATCGCTCGAATGATATCGTGGACCTTGTTCATCTGAGCGATGTCCGAGCCATCATGTTTTAGTTTTAACTGTTGATCGTGTAGACATAGTGTCTGATAGTAATGATATAATCAATTATAGATCTTATTTCTATTTATTAACTTAGAAGCTAATATTTCGCTGGTATTATATCCAGCATCTTCAGAGCACACAACACAAAGTTTGTTGCAAAAGCGAGACAACCACAATCCGGTGTAACAGTGGGGCTAGCATAAGTAATTGAAGCATGCAACACAAGACTAAAGTCCTAATATGGCGCCATCTAGGTTAAAAAAAAAAAAAAAAAAAATTCAAAGTTTTGAAATAGTACTATGTGATATATTATCTGACATTTTGAACCCGGAGCTATGGGACATCTTGGATAAAATCTCCGACTCGAAAGCCAATAAAGAATTTGCTAAAGTTAAAAACTGACACCGGAAAAAATTTGAAATCCTCCAGCAATGCAATGTCACGCAGCGGCCACAATTTCATCAAGATGGCGTTGTTGTCAACCTATCATCGACAACCTTATCCAAAGAGGCCACGAGTGCATTAAGTCTTGGACACAATTTTGCCGTTACTCCTAAAGATGTGCCTAAAACCAAAATAATGGCTTCCACTGAACACAGGATTTACCACTTGCCTCCAGCTATAGCCAATAATATTAGGTTAGATGTGGAAAATATCCTTATCCATTCTAAGCCTCCCAAAAATAATATCCCACATAAAGAAATAATAGCTCTAAAAGAACTATGCAATAATAACCACATTACAATAACCAAATCAGACAAAGGAAACGCCACTGTAGTAATGGATACAACAGAATATGAAAGTAAAATGCATGCACTGCTCCAAGACCGGTCTACATATCAAATCATAGATCGAGATCCCACCAACTCGCAAAAGAATAAGGTGTGCAAGTTACTGAACAAAGTCACTTCCTGGCCAAAAGAATTGTCAAAAAACTCAAACCCTTGCACGTTAAAACCCCCAGAATATATGGTGTTCCTAAAATACACAAACAAGGCACACCTTTGCGTCCTATTGTAGATAGCATAAACTAGCTATAAACTAGCTAGTTTATGCTATATATAAACTAGCTAGTTTATATATAGCCTACATATAAACTAGATAAACATTTAGCCAAATTACTAACCACTTACACAAACAATTCTCCCTTTTGTTAAAAATTCTACCCACCTAAAAAGTATTTTAGAAAACCACACCTTAAATAGTTCAGACCTAATGGTGAGTTTGATATCACCTCATTATTCACTAATGTACCACTGATTGAAACACTAAACTTACTAAATTCACAGTAGGGGTGCTTAAGGGTCAAAGCTGTATAACTGGGAGGAGACCTCCACATTGCCTTTAAAGGAATGCGGAGAACCGACCAGGGCTTCTGACCTAATGTCCAATCCTCATCTTCTCATGGTGCACCCTGTTGGGTATCTACTTGGATACTGAACGAACGAGGATGCGCTGGCAATTTGGAATTTAGCCGACCAAATTGTATTCTTATTGGTTAAACCAAAATGAAAAATGATGGTACAACATGACAAAATTTCATGCCGGCTGGGGCATCGCCCGGTTAAACAAGGTCCCCGTTGTTTTCGCCAGGGGAACCAGGGCAAACAGCGAAAAGTCAGCTACTGGAACAGATCTGAAAACACACCCCAACTCAACATCACCAGAGTTAAAGATCGGTACTATCAACGTAAGAAGCCTGAATGTCAAAGAAATGGAGGTAGCTGAGGAATTTAGATAAGTACCAGATCGACATAATAGGGATGACTGAAACAAAAAAGACAAAAACTGGTGAGACCTTTCTGAGCAATAAATACAAAATGTTATATTCAGGCAATGACAATCAAGGAAAAGAAGGAGTAGCCATAGTATTCAACACAAAATACGAGGCTAATCTTCTTGAATGGCAGTCGGTCTCAAGTAGAGTAATATGGACAAATATGAGAATGGGGAACTGGACAATGAGACATTTGTGCCTATGGTCCCACAGAAGGTTCTACTAAGGTAGAAGTGGAGGAATTTTTTGAGGCTTTAGAAAAAGCAAATGACACAATGAAAAAGGAAAAGTTGATCCTTGTTGGGGATTTAAATAGCAGAGTAGGAAATGATTGTGAGACATACAAAAATATTTTGGGAAAATTTGGAGAAAAGAGCAAAGCTAATAATAATGGCAAATATCTGTTGGATTTCTGCTAAGGACATGGACTAAAACCATGTTCCAACATAAAAATGTGCACAAATTCACATGGAGGCTAGGAATAAGAAAAATCTCATTGACTATGTTATTGTTGATAGTGATGTTTTCTCCCTGGTGCAGGACACCAGAGTGTACAGAGATTTGAAATTGGAAGTGATCACTATTTAGTCTTGAGCAGGATAAAATTGATTTTCATACTGAAAATAATAACATGTAAGAAAGTTTTAAAGCGAATAAAAGTTGAGCAGCTCTCAGATGTGAACTGTAGACTAAAATACACAAAGACTATTGAAAAAAAAATGAAAGAGTTTGAGAACAGGAATCAAACCTTGGAGATTCAGTGGCAAACTCTGAAGAAAACATTGATTGATTCTGCCAGAGAGGCATGTGGTAAGGTTGTCTGCAAGGATAAAAAAATCAGAACTCCATGGTGGACACAGGAACTTAAAGAGGCAGTGAAGGAAAAGAGCAAAGCATATCAAAAGTTCCTGTCAAATAAGTCAGCTTGTGCTCTTAGAGAATATAGAGACAAATGCAAGAATGCTAAACACTGTGTAAAACTAGCTAAACAAAAGTCATGGGAGGACATTGGCAAGAATATAGAAAATAAATATCGAGAAGGTGGCAAAATATTCTGGAGGTTGTTAAAGAAGCTTAGGAATTACTATTACTACGGGCAACTCCAGGGAGTCATTAGACTCATCGAGGGAGGCCTCAAATCATATTCATCACAACTATTCGACATTCATACAGTATCTATCATACCTCGCCTTAAACTCATTCACTGTCACTGCATCCACCACAGACTCAGGGAGCGCATTCCACTCATTCACTACTCTAAAAGTAAAGAACCCAGCTCTAACACCTTTACTAACCACACTTTTGCCCAGTTTCCATGGATGTCCCCTAGTCCTCCCACAACCAGCCCTGTTCTCAAAAATATCTTCTGAATTAATTTTATAGAAACCCTTCAGTAATTTGAATGTCTCAATCATATCTCCCCTCCTCCGCCTATCAACCAATTTTTGCAACCCACAAATCATCAACCTGTTCTTATACGGTTCATTCCACAGACCCGCTATCATCTTGGTCACTCGCCTCTGGATCCTCTCCACCTCCTCCCCATCAAGAAGAAACCTAGGTGACCAAATCTGAGCACAGTAGTCGAGATGGGGTCTTATCAAGGCTCGATACAGAGGAACAATAACCTGCTTGTCTCTGCTTGTCAACGTATTCTTCAGCAACCAAGTGATTTGATGAGCTGATTTGGCCACTTTTGCAACGTGCCCCCTAAACTTCGGCTCCTTATCCACCAACACTCCTAAATCTCGTGCCTCATCAATTTCCTGGAGTACAGTTCCACCAATGTAATAATCTGCTGCTAATCTTTTCACCTCAGAATGTATAACCTTACATTTTGCCACATTAAATTGACATCCATTCACCTTAGCCTAGAACGCCAATCTATCCAAATCATCTTGCAAAATTTTGACGTCATCTGCATTCACTATTGCCCTACCCAACTTTGCATCATCCGCAAACAAATGAACTGTTCCTCTCAGATCCTTTCCTGTATCATTAATGAACAAATTAAACAGCAGTGGTCCAAGAACAGATCCCTGTGGCACACCACTAGTCACAGGCAGTCTTGTGGATTCTACTCCTGAATAAACCACTCTCTCTGATATCTCTCTGTCAACCACCCTCCTATCCATCTCACCAACCCTATATTCATCCCCATATGCTGCAATTTACTGATTAGAATTCCATGTGGTATCCTGTCAAAGGCCTTAGCAAGGTGCAGTGGAATCACTGTAAACCCATTACCGTTAACCAGTTCAGCCGTCACTGTGTTATAATACGTGAGCAAGTTACTGAGGCATGACCTACCCTTCACAAAACCATGCTGTCCCTGATACAGTATCCCATTTTCTTCTATCCAATCTTGTATTTTCCTCTTGACTATTTTCTCTAAGACCTTGATAATGATTCCTGTTATGCTGATTGGCCGGTAATTTTCAACAGCAGCCTTGGAACCACCTTTGTGCAGTGGAACTATTTTCCCCTCTTTCCACTCCCTTGGGACTGACCCAGTCCTGAGGCTCAAATTAAACAAAATGGTCAAGGGCACTGACAATTCTTTGGCTGCTTCACGTACGACACGAGCTGGTATACCATCCAATCCCACAGATGTATTGACATTGAGGTTCTGTAATAGACTAGTTACCTCTACTTCATTCATCACAATTCCAGTATAAGCTGTTGGTTCTTCCATTCCTGCAAAGTCACCACCTGGATGATATACTCTTGCAAAGTGCTTGCTCAGTAATTCCACAATATCAACTGATTCAGTTACCTCCCTACCCGCAGCATTTTTTAAGATCATTCTACCATGAGCATTTTTCCTTTTACTTGCAACATAGTGAAAAAACTGTTTGGGATTCTCTTTAGCCTGCGTGGCCAATTTCCTTTCGTAATCTGCTTTTGCTTTTCTTACCACCCTTGTTACCATCCTGGCCTGAGCTTTATACTGTTCCTGCGCCTGATGGTCACCCTTCTCCTTAAATTCCCTCCACAATTGTTTCTTTTTTTGCAGCTCAAGCTTAATAGTGTTATTCATCCATTTAACCCCTACTTGATTTATTATTCGGACTCATGGTATACAGTCAACCATTGCCTCCTGCAAACAGTTCTTAACCACCTCCCATGCACTATCAACATCCAGCCCTTGCAGTTTTACATGCCATGGCATTGAGCCAAGCACACACCTAAGCTTGTCATACTTACCAGCCCAGTAATTCCACATGTACCTTGTCTTAATTGTAAATTCGACTCCTTTAGCCACCTCCCAAGTCATGACCTTATGGTGACTCTCACCAATTGGTGGCAACATGGTCATGTTCGTTACAGCCACGTTCTCAGTTGCAATTACTAGGTCCAGCACTCTCTGCAGTCTGGTATTTTCCAATACATGTTACTGTAGATAGTTGTCCCTTAATAACCGCATAAAATCCAATTCCTTCCTCCCATGTGCCCTCTCCTCTTTCCAGTCAATGTTACCATAATTGAAATCACCCATAATAATTACCCTCCTTCCACTCATTTCTTCTATTTGCTTATGCATACTATCCCCACCATCCACTCCATCACCCGGTCTACAGCACCCAATTGTATATTTTGTTCTGCTAGATCCTATCTCACACCAAACAGCCTCAAATGTGCTTTTTTCCCCATCCTGCAGTTCAACTTCTATACTCCTTGGCTGAAGCTGATCAGCTATCATCAATAACACTCCTCCCCCCTTTTTATTCACCATGTCACTCCTGAACACGCTATACCCGTCGCATTCAATTCCACTAGCTTTATCATCTTCTGTCAGCCATGTTTCACTAATACCGACAACCTGTGGCCTGGAAGTGTTAACCATGGCCAAAAACTCTTCCTTCTTGTTCCTAATACTCCTGGCATTAGTGTACATGAATCGCAGAAGCCCATTTGTCCCATCCCTACTTTGATGCCTTATACTAACTATCCCATTCTGATTTGTTGTCCGTCGTACTCGCTCGGGCATAACATACTCATTCATACACTTAACTGCCCCCTAAAGTCTGCATATCTACTCCCCCCTCTTAATAAATCTAGTTTCCCTGAGTCTGTACATCCACTTCCACATCATTCATCAACACTCTTTCAAGTCTCCGTACACCAACTCCATTCAAACGTAACCCATCTATCTTATATAAGTCCTTTCACCCATCAAACTCATTCCAAACATCCACAAATTCCACACCACTCTCCATGCATAACCCACGCATAAAGTCATTGGCAATTATGGACCTCCTTCTAAACACTTTGCTGTCATACCGCAGTCAGATACTCACCATCCTAACTCTCACTCTTCTCTTTTGCTACCTCAAACAACTCCCTCACGTTCTCTATAATTTCCATTTTGTCCTCTTTCAAATCATTCGTTCCTGCCACGATTATCATCTCTTTCACCCTCTGTTTTTGCAGGCGAATAGATTTGCTGACGTCCTTTATGTTCGCACCCGGCTGGTACGACTTCGTTAAACTCTCAATTATTACGCCTCTTAATAGCGAATCCCCATACAGCACTCGCTCCTTCATTTTATTGACATTTACGAACATTATTATTATATATTTTTTTTTTTTACGAATGGAGGAAAGAGTGCTGTAAAAGGAGTTAGAGATGATAAAGGTAACATGAAAACAGGAGAAAAAGATATCCTTGAAGTATGGAGTAATTATTTTGTGAAAACTGCTAAATGAAACAAGCAGTGATGACAGCACAGAGCACAGTGGTAAAAAAACACTGACCAGGCATGCAATCAGGAATACATATCCATACTTGAAGTAGAAAAAGCCATCAAAGGCTTTTTCTACTTCAAATGTGGAAAGCCAGCAGGAGTAGATGATATTTGACCAGAAATGCTAAAGTATGGTGGTATAAAAGTCTTGCAGTGGCTGCACTGCATAGTTCAGAAAGCCTGGACAGAGGGACGAATTCCCGATGATTGGAGTAGAGCTCTCATAGTACCCATATATAAAAAGGGAAATAAAACTGAATGTGAGAATTACAGAGGTATTTCCCTACTGAGTTTCCTGGCAAGATTTATGCAAGTATACTTGAGAAACAGTTGAGAAGAATTGTGGAAGAAAAGCTTGGTGAAGAACAAGCTGGATTCAGGCCAAATAGAGGCTGTCAGGATCAGATCTTCACTTTATGACAAATAGTCGAGAAAGCATGGGAATATAACAAAGATCTGTATTTAAGTTTTTGTTGATTTGGAAAAGGCATATGACAAGGTGCCAAGAGAGAAGCTATTCAATACGCTGCAGTTCTATGGTGTCAATAGGGCATTATATCAAGCAATACTTAGTCTTTGAGTTGTAAGTCAGCAGTTAGAATTGAAGGAAGTACAGGAAGATGGTTTAATGTTAAATCTGGTGTGAGACAAGGATGTACATTATCCCCTCTGTTATTCATTATCTATATGGATCACACTATGAAGAAAAGTGGTATTAAACATGATATCAAAATTGGAGATGTTAATGTCAGCTCTTTGCTTTATGTGGATGATGTTATACTTCTAAATAAATCCGCTACAAGTCTGCAAGATTCTCTGACTAAATTGAATAGCTGTTGTAATAGATATAGTATGAAGGTCAGCAATAAAAAGACAAAGACAATGAAAAGAGGCAGAATCATTGAAAATGTCAACTGTGTTGTGAATGGAGAACCTGTGGAACAAGTAAAACATTTCAGCTACTTAGGCACGATTTTTACTGAAGATGGTAAATTCAATATAGAAATAGGCAACAGAATCAGCAAAGCTGGTATGGTGGGAAGTCAACTGAATAAATTCATATGGAATAAGAGAGAAATTACTGGAACACTAAATTAGCTGTATACAAGACAGTGTACAAACCAGTTTTAACTTATGGATCTGAGAGCTGGGTCAGAAGTAAAACACTTGACCAAAGACTAGAGATTACAGATATGAGAATCCTGAGAAAGATTAGAGACACGAACAGATGGCATCAATGGCAATATCATATTAAAAACGAGGATATTAGGAAAGAACTTGACATTGTCAGCATCCAGGAATGCGTTAGCAGAGCTAATCTGCTAACTTAAACAGAATGGGCGAGGAAAGCTTAGCCAAACAAGTGTTTTCTGCCAGGTTGGCAGCAAAACGACCCAGAGGAAGACCAAGATATAGGTGGATTGATACGGTACAAATGCCTATAGATGATAGAAAAATAAGATCTGCTAATGTTGGAGTCTTGACAAGTGACAGACTGATTCGGAGGAAAATTGTAGACAGGAAGTTAGTAATGATGTAGTTTTTTTCATGTAGTACTATCATATCCTGTACACCCCTTGAGGGTACATGGCAGGAATTTGATGATGATGATGAAATTCACAGTACAGGCAGGTTATTTTACATGCAAAGAGAAAATATACAAACAATTAGATGGGACAGCTATGGGTTCACCCCCTTAGCCAACTTCTACATAGAACATCTGGAAAAATTAGCTATCAACACAGCCACTCTCAAACCTATTCTCTGGCTATGCTATGTTGATGATGTGTTTGCTATTTGGCCACATGGCCCAGACACATTGAATACATTTTTAGCGCATCTAAATAGCCAGCACCCTAAAATCCACTTTACAATGGAACTAGAAGCCAATGACTGCCTGCCCTTCCTGGACATGCTGATCACACGTCTTCCAGGAGGTTCCTTATCATTTTCAGTTTATAGAAAACCCACACATACAGGGAGATACTAACACAAACAATCACACTTTTCAACAGTATGATATCTTAAAAACACTAACACATAGAGCTAGAGCAATCTGTTCCAATGACATTGCTCTCACTGCTGAACTTTTTCACCTACGTCACACCTTCTTAACCAATGGTTATAATCCCCATAAGATAGATAACATACTAAATGCTACCCAGAAATCTCCTCTATCTACCACAAAAGACTACAACAAAACTATCACCATTCCATACATTAAAGGCACATCTGAAAAGATATCTAAGGTGCTTAATAAACACCAACTACGCACAGTATTCAAACCTTATGTAAAATTAGCAACTCTCATCCATTCACTTAAGGATAAATGCACTCCTTTATCACATCCAGGAGTCTATGAAGTGCCCTGTTCTTGCCATCAAGTCTACTACAGATAGACAGGAAGAACTGTGGACATCCGCCTCAGTGAACACAAAAAATATATTCAACACTTTCACTATGGCAAGTCTGGTCTGGCAGACCATGCTTTGGATACCCCTGCACACAGGATCAATTGGAAAGAAACAAAAGTAATGCACAGAAGCCTTAAAACATACTCCAAACCTTAACAAGTATGGCTGTATAAATCTACCAAAGATTTGGGAGACAGTCATCCTAAGACCAAATTAATATTTATTACTTTTATTATTTTTATTTTTTAAAACTTCCTAAGACTATCATTTGGACTACTATTTCAAAACTTTGAATTTTTTATTTTTATTTTTATTTTTTTAACCTAGATGACTTAGACTAAATGGAAGAAGAGGACAAGGAAGACGAAGAAAATCTTGGCTGGCAGATATCAGACAGTGGACTGGTATGAACTCTGAGAGACTGCTCAGAATAGCTGACAACTGCTCAAAATTTGCCAAGGTGGTCGCCGACCTCTGATAGGAGATGGCACTCAAAGAAGAAGAACCTAGATGACGCCATATTAGGACTTTAGTCTTGCGTTGCATGCTGCAATTACTTATACTAGCCCCACTGTTACACAAGATTGCAGTTGTCTTCCTTTTGTAACAAACTTTTGTTGTGTGCTCTGAAGATGCTGATATAATACCAGTGAAATATTAGCTTCTAAGTTAATAAATAGTTATTTTCTTATCCATCTGTGTTCATATCATACCATGAGATCTATTACAACATGTCTGACGAACATATAAGCCTACCACACATATAGATCTTATTCCTCTGCCATTCCAAGTATATTTAAAATTATCCATGTTACTCCTCTTAATTAATATTAATTTCAATGGCTACTTAGCCTATTTTTCTTTAGGAGTACCCTTTTCATGATGTCACTGGCATTTTACTTATCTTTTTATCTACATGAAGAATATAAGGAAGGAATAATTTTGGACATACCTTTGTAAGGATGTTCTTGGTTGTCTTCTTTGGGAGCAGCATCAGGCATATAGCAATAAACATTTATATACCACTGCTGAAGTATGACAGAAAGGAAGGAGGGAGGGGGGGGGGGTGAAATGTGGAGATAGAAAGGTGTTGGAGAATTAAGGATAAGTCAAAGGTATGTTAGTTTGGAAAATATTATGAATCAAGATTAGGGGTAGGAGTAACAGGGTGTGAGTCATTTCGACTGAGTGTCATCTTCTTGATTCATCATATTCTATCTTTCTCCTTTCCCCTAAAAATTTCTATCCTTCACATTCTTCCCAAAGAATTCACAGCTCACCCTTGAAATCAGGGTTTCAAATTCTTTGTCTTAGCATCAATTCTCCCACACCTTTCTATCTTTGCATTTCAACCCTCCCTTCCTTCTGTCATACTTTAATGGTATATAAATGTTTATCGCTATATGCCTGATGCTGCTCCAAAAGAAGACAACCAAGAAAATCCTACAAAGGTATGTCCAAAATTATTCCTTCCTTATATTCTACATGTATCTATGTCTTTAAAACATTAATAATGCTCCCAAAAATCGAGTAAAAAGCCAATGACATCATAACAGGGATAATCCTAAAGAAAAAAAAAGCTATAAAAATTAATATTTATTTACATTTTTTTTTTTTTTAAAAAACCCAACAAGATTTGTATGTTGTAAGACTTACATTATCAGGGGTAGTGGTATATAACAGCACAAAAAATTACCGTTCCTTGATATTCTTGTCGAAGTAAATAAAGAGGAAAAAAGCAATCCTTTTCTGTATGCAGACCTACCACAATGGGAAGATTTTTAAATGTTGCTTCACATCACCATCCATTGAAAAGATAGGCCTAATTCACACTTTACAATTTAGTGCATACAATATTATTATTATTCAGGCCTCCATGGAGTCAAAAGACTCATTGTGGGAGGTCCTTCCTAAGAACATGAAGTCTGCCAAGATTCATCTACCGTTGAACCCACACTATTTTCAGACATTAAAAAAAATATTGTGTTAGGGACCACCAGATCGCAGCACTTACTAGTCGCCTTCTTCACTGCATGCCGATTATAATTAGTGATAGCCTTGGGCCAGCTATCTCTGATTGGCTACCAGTGGAGATTGAACAGCCCACTCAGTCCCCAAAAGTTAGATAGAGCTAAAAAATCAACCTCGCCTACTCCCTATATGGGAACAAAAAAGGCATTAGCTGATTTTTTTTTTTTTTGATATCTGAGTTAGAGAAATTTTTTACTTGGTTACAAACTTTTGTTGCATAAGTAACCTTATGCAAAACCCCCAACCCGAGGACCAGGATAACTCTCTTAGTCTGGCCCCTACTTCTTGACCTGTCTAGCTAGGGAGGCTCTAACAGTACTTAGCTACTGCTGGCATAGCTATTGAAGGTTGGTGTGTGCAAGCCTCCTTACTGCATCAAGATGGAAATACCATTAAGGAGGATAATTCTTTCTATTATCAATAGCATTCTACCTCCCTTTTTATCCTTTCTATCTTCATGAAATACATCATATCCTTCCATCTCAATTCCTGTCAGGATGTTATCCTCATGAAACCATGTCTAACTCATTCCAACAATTTTTGGGTGAACAAACTCAAGCAATGCAACCATTTTATTTCCCTTGTTTCTGATACTTCCAGCATTCATATACAAACCTAACAGCTCATTCCTGGATCTATAAGATCTATAACAAGTTTCGTTGATACCGCTGATAAGATGTGACATCTCCATACTTTCCTTGAGCCAATTCATTTGCTCATGACTATTTTTCACGGTATTAACAACACCACAAACACTTTTATCCACAAGGATGTTTTATTAATGCTAATATTTCGCTGGTTTTTAACTCAGCATCATCAGAGCACAACACACATGTAAACGCGACAGTGAGTGGGTGAAACAATAAAATTGCGAAAGACAAAAGATCTAAAGTCCTATTTTTGGCGCCCTCTAACGGAAAAAAAAAAAAAAAAAAAAAAAAAAAAAAAAAAAAAAAAAAAAAAGGCAGCAGTTATCCAGGAGTTTTTCTTAGGATAACCGTCTCCCAAATTTTTGGCAAATTAATGCAACCATATTTGTTAAGGTTGGGAGAATTCTTCAAAGCCATTGCTGACTCAAAAAATAATCTTTCAGATCTATAACAACTCCTAAATAGCACATTCGTTTTCCTCCATCTAATCCTGTGTGAAGGAGTGTCCAAAGCGTGGTCTGCCAGTCCAGACTTGCCATAGTAATAGTAGCGAATGTATCTTTCATGTTCTTCCAGGCGGATGTTCACTGATCTTCCTGTTTGCCCATAATAGGCCAAGTCACAGTCACATGGAACTTCATACACTCCTGGGTGTACTAAAGGGTGAAGTTTATCCTTTGGCGAGCGGATCAGAGTTGCCAGCTTGACATGAGGCTTGAAGGTGGTGCGAAGGCCATGTTTCAACAATACTTTGGCTATCTTTTCCGATGTACCTCTGATATAGGGATGGAAATGGTCATGTTGTATTCTTGTGTATTGGGGGGGGGGGGGCAGAGTAATGGGCCTATGTAGTATTTTTTCTATTTTTGTAGGGATTGTAGCCGTTGGCTAAGAACGTATGGCGCAGGTACTGGAGTTCAGTGTCAGAGCTGTATCGTTAGAACAAATGGCTCTGGCTCTGTGTGTAAGTGTTTTTAAAATGCCGTACTGTTGGACCTGGGTGATGATGTGATTGTTTATGTAGGTATCTTCCTGTGTGTGTAGGCTTCCTGTAAATAGAAAAGGATAGTGATCCATCTGAAAGGCGGGTGACTAATGTGTCAAGAAATGGTAGACAGTTATTTGATTCTTTTTCCACTGTGAAGTGAATTTTGGGGTGTTGGCTGTTTAGGTAGGTGACAAAAGCGTCCAAAGTGTCTTGTCCATGGGGCCAGATGGCAAACACATCGTCTACGTAGCGCAACCAGACTTGTGGCTTGTACGTTAGCTGTGGTAAGTACTTGGTTTTCAAAGTGTTCCATGTAAAAATTTGCTAATGGGGGGAGAGGGGGGAACCCATTGCAGTACCATTAATCTGTTTGTAGAATTTCCCACCCCATGTAAAGTAACCTGCATTCATAGTAAATTGAAATAATTCAAAAATGTCTGGGGGAAATTTAGACTTGATTAAATCAAGAGTGTCTATAAGTGGTACATTGGTAAATAGGGAGGTGACATCGAAACTAACCATTATGTCTGAATTTTTTAGGATTAGATTTTTAACCAGTGTTTTGAAATGGATTGAATTTTTAACAAAAGTAGAGGAGTTGCCAGTAAGTGGGGCAAGAGACTTAGCTAAATGCCGGGCCAGTTTATATGTGGGACTATCTATGCTATCAACTATGGGGCGTAGGGGAACATTAGTTTTGTGGATTTTTGGTAATCCATAAATACGGGGTGTTTTTAACATGAATTGGTTTTATTTTCCTGATGATTTCTTTGGGCCATGATGTCACTTTTTTTAGTAATTTTCGGACTTTTTTCTTTTGCGACATTGTAGGGTCTCGATGTATACTTTGATAGGTGGAACTGTCACATATAAGATCTTGCATTTTTTTGTTATATTCTTCTTTATTCATGATAACTGTTGCATTGCCTTTATCGGCTTTTGTAATAATAATAGCTAAGCTAAGTCTTAGCTAAGTCTCTTGCCCCACTTACTGGCAACTCCTCTACTTTTGTTAAAAATTCAATCCATTTCAAAACACTGGTTAAAAATCTAATCCTAAAAAATTCAGACATAATGGTTAGTTTCGATGTCACCTCCCTATTTACCAATGTACCACTTATAGACACTCTTGATTTAATCAAGTCTAAATTTCCCCCAGACATTTTTGAATTATTTCAATTTACTATGAATGCAGGTTACTTTACATGGGGTGGGAAATTCTACAAACAGATTAATGGTACTGCAATGGGTTCCCCCCTCTCCCCCCCATTAGCAAATTTTTACATGGAACACTTTGAAAACCAAGTACTTACCACAGCTACGTACAAGCCACAAGTCTGGTTGCGCTACGTAGACGATGTGTTTGCCATCTGGCCCCATGGACAAGACACTTTGGACGCTTTTGTCACCTACCTAAACAGCCAACACCCCAAAATTCACTTCACAGTGGAAAAAGAATCAAATAACTGTCTACCATTTCTTGACACATTAGTCACCCGCCTTTCAGATGGATCACTATCCTTTTCTATTTACAGGAAGCCTACACACACAGGAAGATACCTACATAAACAATCACATCATCACCCAGTCCAACAGTACGGCATTTTAAAAACACTTACACACAGAGCCAGAGCCATTTGTTCTAACGATACAGCTCTGACCACTGAACTCCAGTACCTGCGCCATACGTTCTTAGCCAACGGCTACAATCCCTACAAAATAGAAAAAATACTACATAGGCCCATTACTCTGCCACCCCCCACCCCCCCAATACACAAGAATACAACATGACCATTTCCATTCCCTATATCAGAGGTACATCGGAAAAGATAGCCAAAGTATTGTTGAAACATGGCCTTCGCACCACCTTCAAGCCTCATGTCAAGCTGGCAACTCTGATCCGCTCGCCAAAGGATAAACTTCACCCTTTAGTACACCCAGGAGTGTATGAAGTTCCATGTGACTGTGACTTGGCCTATTATGGGCAAACAGGAAGATCAGTGAACATCCGCCTGGAAGAACATGAAAGATACATTCGCTACTATTACTATGGCAAGTCGGTGACTCGGCAGACCACGCTTTGGACACTCCTTCACACAGGGATTAGATGGAGGGAAAACGAATGTGCTATTTAGGAAGTTGTTATAGATCTGAAAGATTATTTTTGAGTCAGCAATGGCTTTGAAGAATTCTCCCAACCTTAACAAATATGGTTGCATTAATTTGCCAAAAATTTGGGAGACGGTTATCCTAAGAAAAACTCCTGGATAACTGCTGCCATTTTTTTTTTTTTTTTCGTTAGAGGGCGCCAAAAATAGGACTTTAGATCTTTTGTCTTTCGCAATTTTATTGTTTCACCCACTCACTGTCGCGTTTACATGTGTGTTGTGCTCTGATGATGCTGAGTTAAAAACCAGCGAAATATTAGCATTAATAAAACATCCTTGTGGATAAAAGTGTTTGTGGTGTTGTTAATACCGTGAAAAATAGTCATGAATAACCATCAACGCCTAAGCTTATCAGTTAGAGCAATTCATTTGCTCCTTACTCATCCCAAAACCTTTTCAAATCCAACTGTTTTCCCTACATCCCAGGCCATCCCCCTTACCTTTTTGTCTACACATGCATTTGCATTCTCTTGGAGCATCAAACTTTCTCATGCTGTGTTTCCCTGTCCACCCCGAGTCTCTCCTTTTCCTGTTTGTTTGCACACTTGTTCTCTCATTCTCCATACTCATGCTACCCACTTCCTCATTTATAACCACCACTTTGATCCCGCCTTCTTTATTCTCCTGCTCTTTCACATCGCTTCTTACTTGCTCAGATTCATTCTCTGCACTCATTACTCTCCCTTCCAGTAGCAGTTAAAACCATTATTAAAACCATTCAAATGCAGTCAATCACTCTTATACAGTTCAATTCTTCATTCAAACTCATTCCTAACATTAACAAACTGCACTCCTTTCTCTTCACTCATTTCTGCTAACATATCATTCATAATTCTTGCTCTCTACCTCATCATTGTCATACCTGGGCAACATACTGACTACCTCGTGTGGATAGGCTTATGTGTTCGTCACACATGTCGATTGGATTTTAATGGTATAGGTGTGAACACATGTTGATAAGAAAATAAATATTTATTAACTTAAATGCTAATATTTCGCTGGTATTATATCCAGCAAAGTTTGTTACAGTAACGAGAACAACCGCAATCCAGTGTAGTGGGACTAGTATGAGTAATTGTAGCGCTTTTTTAAAAATTTTTTTAACTTAGATGCCGCCTAATTAGGACTTTAGTCTTTGTGTTGCACGCTACAATTACTCATACTAGTCCCACTGTTACACCAGATTGCAGTTGTCTTGTTACTGTAACAAACTTTGTTTGTATGCTCTGAAGATGCTGGATATAATAAAAGAGAAATATTAGCATTCAAGTTAAATAGTTATTTTCTTATCAATCTGTGTTCACATCTATACTGTTAAAATCCATCAACAATACTGACTACCTTTCTTATCATACTATTATCTTTTATCCTTCTCAATAATCCCCTCATATCCAATCTTACATTCTCCTTGTTCCAAGTCGTCATTTGTCCCTACTATCACTAGCAACTCCCGTTCTCACTTACTCTTCATGTCTAATGTCTCAATCACACTATTTATTTTACCTCCCAGAAAACTTCTTGTTTACCACACCTTTAATAATCAAATTGCCAAACCACCACTTGTGGGTCTTTCGTTATCATTTTCATACCGACATAATTTGTTTTCGTCTTTTTCACTCGTCCATACATATCTCCAATTCTCTTCATTTCACTTCCAATCAGCCTCATCTTCAGCAACTCAGCTTACAAATCTTGCATTATTTTTTTCTTTATCATTCATGCTCACTAGTCTCTCTCACTCTCTCACACACACACACACACACACACACACACACACACACACACACACACACACACACACACACACACACACACACACACACACACACCTGTTCACAGTCTTTCAAATAATTACTTTAGACAACTACAATATCTTTATTTTCAATCTTAATGTCACCATTATCATCTTTGATTCCTTTTAGAATACCCTTTCCTCCATTTTTAGCATTTTTTTTTCAGAGCCTCCAGAACATTTTGCAATCTTCCTGATATTTATTTTCTATGTTCTTGCCAAAGTTTTCTCATGACTTTTGTTTAGTTAGTTTTACACACTACTCTGATTTCTTGCATTTTTCTCTGTATTCTCTCAGAGCACAAGCTAACTTACTTGCTAGGAACTTCAATAGGCTTTCTTCTTTTCTTTACATCTTTAGCTTTCTGAGTTCATTAAGAAGTTTTACTTTTTCTGTCCTTACAGACCACCTCACCATGTACTTATCTGGATAAAACAATTAATGTTTTTTTTTTTTTCCTTTCTAGGTCTGCCATTGAATCTCCACGGTACTGTTCTTGTTTTAAAATTCTTTTTCATTTTTTTCATTAATAATATTTGTGTCTCTGAAAGCCGTTCAGCTTTTGATTTGTTTTAAAACTTCCTTGCACACTTTATTATTTTTTCCTCAATATGATATTCAATTTTATCCAACTCAAGAGTAAATGGTGATTACTTCCTATTTCAAATCCTCTATAACTCTTGTGTCTGAACTGGCATGAAAATATCACTATCAACAACAGCACAGTCAATTAGTCTTTTCATGTGCCTTCTCTTCTTGTGAATTTCTGCATATCATTATGTTGGAATATGGTATTAGTAATAAATAATCCACGTTCTGAACAGAAATCCAGGATACTTGCCATTATGTAAAATATATCTGATTATAAAAATTTATCAAGTTTCCCAAAACATTTTTTCACATCTGGCAATCATTTCCTACTCTGCTGTTAAGATCTCCATCAATGACAAACTTTTTTTGTGTGTCAGCTACCTACTCTAGTGCCTCAAAAAATTCCTCACTTCTTTAGTAGAATCTCCTTGTGAGACAATAGGCACAAATAAATCTGATTGTCCAGTTCCCCATTCTTATATTTGCTCACATTACTTTATTTTATTTGGCTAATCCTTTTCCCTGATCATTATTGTTAGAATATAACATCTTGTATTTGTTGATGAGAAAGATCTCATCTGCTTTTGCCGTTGTTTTGGTAAGACCTATTACATCTATGTGGTACTTATCCAATTGCTCTGCAATTTCCATTGCTTTTCCACTGATGCTTATGTTGATGGTGCCGATCTCGAAGTCTGCTGATGGGACTGATCAAGTTCGAATTTGTTCCAGTATCTGACTTTTTGTAGTTTGCCTGGTTCCCTGAAAACAATCAGGAGATCTTGTTTAATCAGGTTAACATCCCACCTAGTATGAAATTCTATCATGCTATTTTGGCTTTAGCTTTCTGTTACTTTACTTATTCTGCTGTCTATTTCCAAATTTAATTTGCTATCTTCACTAAATATTGTGCCTAAATAGCTGAAAAGTTTTACTTGTTCTATAGGTTCTCCATTCAGGATGCAGCTGATGTTTTCAATGTTTCTGCCTATTTTCAATGTGTTTGTCTTTTTAATTTTCATACCAAATTTATTACAGTTATTCAATTTGGTCAGGGAGTTTTGTAGACTTGTCCTGAATTTGCTTAGGAGTATAACATCATCTGCATAAAGCAGAATTGAGATAAACATCTCCAATTTTGATTTCAGGTTTAACACTTTATGGATCACATTATGAAGATAACACTTTTCTTCGTAATGTGATCCATATAGATGATGAACAAACAGTGGAGACAATGTACATCCTTGTAGCCCACCTAACTTAACATCAAACCATCTTATTGTATCTCCTTCAATTCTAACTGCTATCCTAATCTATAATCTCTTGGCATCTTTAAATTACAGTATAACCAAATGAAAACTTTCAACACCTATCTCTAATCCAGAGTATTTTGTAATAAGGTATTATACCTTCTAAGTAGTTGCATATGGAAACATGAATTCTGCATTACTTCAACCTTGGTATCGCTACTGGGTCTGGCTCCCACTGATGAGACCTTGATAAAGGTCAAAAATGGTCAGGGTAGGGACCATCCCATAATGCATAGCATTATACATGTACGTAAGGATATGTGCACTGCATTATGGGATACTAATCCAATTGGTGAGAGGTTATTAGCCTCTATATACAAGTAGCCCAGTTGTGAAGTACTTCATGCACAAACTTTGCTTACACTTTGGAATAAGGAAGAAACCAAGAATATAATTTCTTGGTATCTTTAATTTATAATGCTAGCAAAGGTTGGGCAATTGGTAGAGCCAGCCTCTGCTACTAATCGCTCAGTAAAAAGTTAAGCAAGTTTGAGCATGGTTAGCAGTTGGAAGGGAATCAATTGTTCGATGCTGTTAGCACACTCTCCCTCAATGAGTCTCTGGACTCCCTGGAGGTGTCACATAATAATAATAAAACCAAGTAAAAAACTTTTTCAAACTCTACTCAAATCTTTGTTCTGATATTATCAATCTTCCACAATCATTCCTCTTCCTACTATACAAACACAGTTCCATGTTTGATTTGATCTCTAGAGAATGGTTTCCAGACGATGTAAAAAATAAATGGAAAAATACAAATACAAATATATATATATATATATATATATATATACACACACTAGGGGGCTATGCCCCCCTGGCAAGTACGGCACCAAACCCCCAAATTCCGGACTGGTAGGCCGGTTGTTCTTGAATTCTGATGACTCGAAAGGGGGTGGTTGAAGAGGTTGCAGAATCTATAGTGCATTAGTGCCATTATTATTATTATTCAGGCCTCCATGGAGTCAAAAGACTCATTGTGGGAAGTCCCTCTTAGGAAACGCAAAGTCTATCATACCACTCCTTAAACTCATTGACCGCTCTCACTCTCACCACTCTATCAGGCAATGCATTCCATGATTCAACCACCCTCCATGCAAAGAAACCACTCCTCACTCTCTTGCTCACAGTTTCCTATTGTAATTTCCAGGGATGGCCTCTTGTCATCACTCCTTCCCGCTGTTCAACCAAGCGAAACAACTCCCTAGTGTCAACCCTGTAACCACCTCTCAACAGTTTAAAACTCTCAATCATATCACCTCTCCATCTTCCATCCACCAAACTCTACAGTCCACATTCCATCAGCTGATCCTCATAACTAACATTGTACAGTCCTCAACCATCTTTGTTATCTGCCTTTGTACCCTTTCCATAGTCAATTTATCCCCTTCAAATCCTGGGATTTGAAGGGGATAAATCTGGGAACAAAATCTGTGAACAATAGTCTAAGTGTGGTCTGATCAGTCTGATCTTATACAACGGAATGATAAATCTTTTATCTCTGCTGGTCAGTGTTCTTCTCATAATTGCAGCAATCCTCTGTGTTACCTTCACCACCTTTGCAATATGTCCCCTAAATTTCAGGTTTCTATCAATCACCAACCCCCAGATCTGTTGTCTATCCTACTTCCTCCAGTATAGTGCCTCCAATAGGGTATGCAGCGTCCTATTGATGCTTCCCAAACTTCAAGACCTCACATTTTGCGGCATTAAACCAACACCCCCATTCATTTGCCCATCTATCTAGCTTATTCAAATCCTCTTGCATGGCTACCACATCTACACTATTACTAATAACCCTTCACAGTTTCGCATCATCCGCAAACAACTGAATATCCCCTTGCAATCCACTGACAATGTCATTGATATAAAGGTTAAACAATATAGGTCCCAGTACTGAGCCCTATGGGACCCTACTTGTAACCCTCTGCCTCCTTGAAACTGACCCACCATACACAACTCTTTGATACCTATCAGACAGCCAATCCTGAATCTAGTTGACCAATCTGACATCCAGACCCATATGCTGCAACTTAAATATAAGCTTATCATGTAGCACCCTGTCAAATGCTTTGCTAAATCCAAGAAAATGGCAGTATATGCCTTTCCCTCATCTACTGCTCTTGTAACTTTATTATAAAAGGCTACCATATTACTAAAACAAGAGCACCCCTTCACAAATCCATGTTGACTCTCACAGATAACATTACCCTAATCTGCCCAATGCTGTATACAGTCCCTCACTAATTTCTCCAAGATCTTAACTACTGATCACACACAAACTGGCTATATTTAGACACTTCCAGTCTGCTACCACCCTTGTATAGGTACTAATGGGTATAGGTACAACCATGTAAGATGGTTGGAGAAAAGCAATCTATCGATATTCTTCTTGAACAGTAGAGTATAACTGGAAAACACTTTGTGAGATATGCAAGAGCTAGACAATAAAGGTCAACAGAATGAAAAGGAAATGGAACAGGTTCAGATTTGCAGGTGGACTGTAATAGACTGAGCAACCTATTTTAACAGGCTTAATAAGGAAAGCTAAAGAACAATGTCAGTTCAGTGGTAGACAGTCAGAAACATTCCAACTCTTAGATGATTAAGTGAGCTGCTGAGAGAAGAAAATCATTGATTAGTCAAATGCTCTTCTGAACAGCAATAAGAATTTTAAGGCAAGCATTTGGTGCATCTGCCAAGAGGAAAGTAGTCTAAAGGATTTGGTCAATTTTAATTATGGCAATATACACTGGAATGATGAGATAGCAACTGGAAGTAAAGAAAATGAGTTTCTTGATTATTATAATTACGGCTATTTTGTCTGTTTCAGTTTAGGAGTGCCCATGTTTAAATGTCTTTGGCTATTTACTCATGAATTCTTAGGGCATTGTAGATGTAAATTTACCAAAAAGTATATGTAGCATAAGGAAGAGAAATTTACACATACCTTTTACTGGGTGTTGTGGCTTTTCTTCTTTCTGCGATGTCCAAAAACTACTGCGTGTGTGGAGGGGGAGGGTAGTCAATTTGGGAGAATTAAATTAGAAAAGCCCGGGTTTTTTTCCAGTAATATATATATAAACATATATATTATATTACTATATTCACCTTTTCCCCCACCCTATATAATATAGTATTATAATATATATGTTATATATTATATTACTTTGATTTTTTATATAGGGAAGGGGAAAAAACATGGGAGTTTTCCCAGAAATAATATACATGAGTTTCTTGAGTTTTAGGGAGATAACTACCTCAGACAGTATGTAACAGAGGGCATGCGAGGATTGAGGGTCTTGGATTTGGTCATCTTATCAGAGGATGTAATTATAAATGAGGTGTCAAATCATCCACCTCATACACATGGTGAGAGTGACCATGAGGTGATTACCTGGGTGGTTGCCAGCAGTGTGAGGACCTCTGTGAGAAAAGGGTATACGTGGAACTACAAGGGGGGGGGTGATTATGAAGAGCTCAGGAGAAAACTTGCAGGTGTAGCATGGAATGAGGAGTTAGCTGGAAAAGAGATCAATGCAGCTTGGGGGGATTTTCAAAAACTATCTAGTATATGCAATGTCTAAGTGTATTCCAAGGGTGAGAAGGTTAAATAAGGTAGGTGTGATATAGATGAATAAAGAGATTAAGCATGTAATACAGAGAAAGAGGGCATTGTGGAGGCAGCATAAGAGAAGTGGAAATAATCAATTCCATGAGGTCTACAAAGACCAGGCAAGGAGGGTGACTTAGTTGGTGAAGGCATGAACAGCAGTTAGCTAATGAAGCCAAAAAGAATCCTAAGGAGTTCTTTTGATATGTAGCCAGCAAAAGAATGATTATGGAAGGATGACATTGATTGAAGAAAATGGTATAAAGACAGCTGTTGCAGAATGTGTGGTGGAGATACTTAATGAGCAATTCATAAAGGTCTTTCGATTTTGTGAATGTAACTTCATGGAGAGATTGAGAGCAGTAGATGAAGGGGAGGAGAGACTGACTGTAAGTGAGCAAGAGGGGGTATGGGGAGTTGAGTAAACTAGATGTTAATAAGGCTGTGGGATATTGGATATTAGATTAGTGCATTGGATTGGAGACAATATATCGCCACATATTCTGAAGGAATGTGCCAGGGAGTTGACACCTGTCTTGACATGTTTTTTTAATACGAGTCTTGCACTCAGTCAAGTCCCTAACGAGTGGAAGGAGGGCAAGATTGTGCCACTTTATAAAGGAGGTGATCGAACTTAAGCATCAAACTATAGGCCTATCTATGTGTCAGGTGTTGTGGTTAAGTTGT
Organism: Typopeltis vanoorti; assembly: GCF_054136105.1. NCBI lineage: Eukaryota > Metazoa > Arthropoda > Arachnida > Uropygi > Thelyphonidae > Typopeltis > Typopeltis vanoorti. Next base: position 1,432,001 of record NC_143556.1, on the reverse strand, counting down.
TGGAGAAGCTTGTGAGAACTAGGATCCAGAGTTGGGTTGACAACAATGGTATTATCTTTGATGGACAGCATGAATTTGCTAAAGGGAGGTCATGTTTTAGTAATCTACTTACTTATTACAATAAATTGACTGCTTCCTTGGACAGAGGAGAAAGATACACAGTAATATACTTAGATTTTGCAAAGGCTTTTGATAGAGTAGTTTGACTCTATCAAACTACTCTATCTCTAGTTTGACTATCAATTTATCAATGATAAATTGATAGTCAAACTAGAGCAGATGGGGTTGGATATTAGATTAGTGCATTGGATTGGAGACTGGCTATCTGATAAATATCAACAAGTTGTGTATGGGGGAGCGATATCCAGGAAAAGGAAAGTCACTAGTGGAGTGCCTCAGGGGTCTGTTTTGGGGCCATTACTGTTTAACTTGTATATTAACAATATAGGTGAAGATTTGGATGGAGATATTCAGTTGTTTGCAGATGATGCAAAGTTGGGACAAAACATGAAGGGTAGTGAAGATGTTGTGACCTTACAAGAAGACTTGAATAAATTGAATGATTGGGCACAGAAATGGGGATATGAGTTCAATGTTGCAAAATGTAAGGTTTTAAAATTTAGAAAACAAAGATGGGATGTAGAATTTATGCTTGGTGAGGATATATTGTTGGAGGTGGAAGAAATAAGAGATCTGGGGGTGATAGTGGATAAGGATCTGAAATTTAGGGGACACATAGCCAAAATTGTGAAGACAACACAAAGGCTTCTGGGAATGATGCAGAGGACACTGACGTGTAGAAGTAGGGAGATTCTTGTTTCGTTGTATAAGGCTTTGATTAGGCCACACATGGACTATTATGCCCAGATTTGGTCACCTGGTTTTCAGAAGGATGAAGAGATGTTGGAAAGGGTCCAAAGGCGATTGACTAAGGTATCTGACCTCTGGAATGTCGAGTATGAGGAAAGATTGAGAAGATGTAATTTGCAGAGTCTGGTGGACAGGAGGAAGAGGGGAGATATGACAGAGACTTAAGTTGGTAAGCGGTTGTTATAGGATGAATGCTGGAGAAGTTCTACAGAAAATTGTGGGAGATTGGGAGAGAATCAGAGGTCATCCCTGGAAACTGTATAACTGTAAAGAGGGTGTGAGTAGGGGGGTGAGAGGCAGGTTTTTTTCGTGCAGAGTTGTAAATGATTGGAATGCCTTGCCCGTGATTGTGGTGTCTGCAAGGAGTTTGAATGTGTTCAAGGCACGGTATGATGAGCTGTGTGTGTATGATAAAAGGACCTCCCAGATGAGTCTTTGACTCCATGAGGTCTTGTGGGAGTAATAATAATAATTTGTATAGATGTAGTGTCTTGAGCAAAAAATGAAAACAAAAAAAGAACATCAGGTTTTTCAGAGGTTAAGGAGGTTATCAACATGGAAAAAAAAGCTACAGGTATTTCTTTTTGGACTGTTGTTTGACAATATGGGTATTATCAAAGATAAGGGAAAATGAATACCCTTTTGATTTTTCATGAGGAAATAGCCCTGCTACCTCTGTATGAGACAGTTAATTCAATGCAACACAGGGTTTTGGTGGCATTGAAGGCAACCAGGTTATCCTAACTCCAATGAATAATGGTATAAAAATTTCAGTTAAAAGCAATAATCATAAAAGATTAGGAAGCCCAGAATGTTTCTCCACTGCAAAGTGTGACAAATGAAAAAGAGAAACAAAGTGCAGTGCATTATCATCAACAAAAATATGGATAGGGTTATTAGTGAGACAAAGTCAATTATGCATGTACAACAGAACAGAATCTCAAATACACTCCTCTTGCACTGGGTGTGAAGGGGAAACAGGTATCAACTACAACATACTGCTTAACTAGTGAGAGAAAATTGACAATGTACCTACAAAAGGAGGAGGATGACAGACTACCACCAAAGAATAGCAATTTCCAAAGCATTTGACTGGATCTAACAATTGATTCTAGACTCGATGGAATACTCTGGAAATGTGAAGAGCAAAGCACTAACTGTAGTACAAAGGACATTCTCCGGATGGTGAGAGGCTGATCTCCATTATTTCAGATTGGCTGCTAGTTGTTTTTGGATTTAAGAAGCAACTCAGGCTATGAGGACAGTTTCCCTGTTCAGCATAATGAAAAATTCAAGTTTCTGGGATGTGATAGGGAACCCTGCTATCTCTAAGCATTATTTAAAGGAGAATGACATCAAAGCAATAAATCCAAAGTTTGATGTCATTCTCCTTTATATTAAAGATGTTTTCATCTCTCCCTTTTCTGCAAAAGATGTAGGATGTGGGCACGTTCCAGATGCATTACAATCAGGTTCATCCCTATGTACAAAACTGCCATGCCCTCAAATGGAAGAAGGTTTCCACAGTATGTCCGACATGTCATTCACGCTGCATGAAAAAGAAAGATATTGTTATTATTATTATCTGAGACCTCCTGGGAGTCAAGGACTCACTGAGGGAGGCTCACTGTTGTACTTTGGAGAATAAACAAGGCATTAGCCACTTAAAACTTCTAATATGTAATGTGGTGATGTTCTACAGAGCATAAACATAATCTAACACCTAGTTTTTATCAAGTCCATATAAATGACTTATGAGTTAAAATAATCATTTACTGACTCTAATACTGTAACATAAATTCAACATTTGTCAACAAACTGCAGGGTTCTAATTCCATATATTTCTGGTATCTCTGAATCCATGAGTAGAATTACGAAGAAGTTTCACCCTAATTCCAAATTTTCCTATCAACAAAATTTCTCATCTGTTACGATCTACAAAAGGCAAAATGTCACAAGGGATTGAGTAAACACCCAATCCCTTGTGAATGTGATTGACATACTTTGGAAACACACAGGCTGTTTTTTGCAAAAAAAAAAAAAATCAACAAACATCAATACTACATCAAATACCTGAAGCCTCAAGTTCATCAGCACAGCATTGATACTGAACATAATATCCTATGGGATGAGCTCATCTTCTCCATAGAGGCAGTTTCAAATATGAATACCTTTTCAAAGAAAGGTTTGGTCTTATGTCACGTCATCAAATTCCTGACACATACTCTCAGGGGTGTACCAAAAATCATTTTAATAGATTTTAATATTCTTTTCTAGAATATATGCGTGGATATTTCACTATGTCAAGTCGGGTCTGGCAGACCATGCTTTGGATACCCCTGCACACAGGATCAATTGGAAAGAAACAAAAGTAATGCACAGAAGCTTCTACAAGTCAGAGAGGTTGTTCCTGGAATCAACAGAAGCCTTAAAACATACTCCAAACCTTAACAAGTATGGCTTTATAAATCTACCAAAGATTTGGGAGACTGTCATCTTAAGACCATATTAACATTTATTACTTTTATTTTATTTCATTTTTTCAACCTTTCTAAGACTATCATTTGGACTACTATTTCAAAACTTTGAATTTATTTATTTATTTTTTAAACCTAGATGGCACTTTATTAGGACTTTAGTCTTGTGTTGCACACTGCAATTACTTTTACTAGCCCCACTGTTACACCAGATTGTGGTTGTTTTGCATTTGTAACAAACTTTGTGTTGTGTGCTCTGAAGATGCTGGATATAATATCAGCTTTTAAGTTAATAAATAGTTATTTTCTTAATCATCTGTGTTTACATCAAACCGTGAAATCTATTACAAACATTTTCTAGAACATAGCAGCTGTTCTTAATAGGTAAAGCAATTGTTTTATATACCTTCTTGTATTCCTACTCATTGATTTGCTTGTTGTTTCCACACACCAATGAATTCCTTTTATTTTCGGGAAGAAATATTTGTACTTTCATTGTGGTTATCGTGTAATTTTTGCTGAATCATTTATTGAAGTTTTCTAGCTGACAGAAAAGTAGATATGCATCTTAAAATTTATATTCTTTGAAGGAATTTTTTCTATGCAAATTTAACCAAACCATCAACTGAATGAAACATTAAACAATAAAATGATTTCTTATTTGAGAAACCAAGCAAACAAAATCATACATGAAATGAAAACATGATTATGTTAGATTCTTCAGTATCGATGGATGGTGAATTAAGCAATAATCTCTAATTTCCTTTATAATGTACACTCATCTTCATAGATTGTCTTCCAGAATTAAAAATGACTTTATCTGAATTGATGATGTAACCAGGATGTTAAATAATAGGCAGCCAGGCCTTACTACAGTTTGGATTCTCAGAGCAAGCAAGAGAGTCAAAGACACATGATGAGATGAGATGATAAGAACAACACGAAAGAAATGAATGAGGATGGTCATGTGATGAAAGGTAGAGAAAACTGTAGTGACCTCAGCAGTGGGATGCAAAAGGTTGATAACAAGAATATGAGGTTAAAGTTCAAGGTTATTCATTGGCTTGTCATATATCAAAGGGAAATACAAAAAGAATCTTATATTCCTAATTTTTATTTATTATTCTTCAATATTTTATTATTTATTATCTTCTGTTATTATCTTAACAGCTTTCAGCCTGTGATCTAAAGTTAAAATCCGACTGGTAGTGAATGAATCAGAAGTCATGTCATATTGCACTTCATATGTAGAGCCATCATCTTTATATTCATAAAGGTTAACCAAGTGTGAGGTTTTCATTCATGATATAGAAAGGTAAAATAATCATAATTATTTTTATATGGGCTAATCCAAGGAGTCAAAAGCTCATCAAGGTCATCTTCCACATCATACAGTGCATAAATACATATCATTCTTTAAAAGCATTTAATGAATAGGCATGCACGGCATCTGTAACCCATTCGACACTCACTACGAGAAGAACCTGGATCTCGCATGCTTTCCAATTATACCACTAGTTCTTTGCACTACATTCCATGCGCTATAAAATCCCACTTGTGTCTATATTAAGTTTTTTCGCTATGTAGCAAGCAAGAGAAGAAATGATTATGGAAAGATAACTTTACTCAGTGCTGATGGTAGGAAAGTGCAGAAGCACAAGAAATAGTTGTTACTAAGTGATCACTTTGCAAGGATATATCGTCTAGGCGGTGACTTTGCAGTTACTGAGGTGACACTGATGCAAGCATCGAGGTAGATAAACTGGAAGTACTCAGTTTTGAAAAATATCTGTGTGAATACAGCAGTGGGCATAGATGGTATGTCTGATTGTGTGCTATGAGAATGTGCAAGTGAACTGGAAGTGCCTTTGACAAAGTTGATTAATCTAAGTCTCAGTTCTGAAAAGGTTACAAGGGAGTAGAAAGAGGGTGAGATAGTACAGAAGCAGCAAATTAGAGACCAATTAGTATCTCTGGAGTGGTGGTTAGAATACTGAAAAGTAAAATTTAGGATTCAATGGATATGAATATGATATTTTATAGTGAACAGCATGGCTTTGTAAAAGGCAGGTCCTGCCTCAGTAATTTATTCACATTTTATAAGGTGATGACAGCAGAATTGAATATAGGAAATGGCTATATCATGATACTGTTGGACTTTGCAAAGGCATTTGACAGAATTCGCATGGAAAACTATTACATAAGTTGAAGCAAATGGGAATGGATATGAGGCTGGTGGCATGGTGGGGTAGGAAGCTGATCATTAGACAGTGGTGTATGATGGAGTGGAATCAAGACAAATGAGGGCAACTAGGGGAGTGTCTTGGGGCTCTGTACAAGGACCACTACGCTTTAATTTGTATATTAATGATATAGTAGAAGATTTTGAAGGGAACATTCAGTTGTTTGCTGATGATGCAAAACAAGGGAGGATATTAGTTGATGAAGGATGTAGATATTTTACAAGATGGTTTAAATAAGCTGGCAGTGTGACCAAAGGACAATGGTTGTCAATAAAATGTAAGGTACTGCACTTTGGGATGAAAACATTACGTGCTTTGTATCATAATGATGGTACTAGTTTACAGGAAATTGATGACACTAGGGTTCTGGGCGTGATGGGGGATAGAGATTTGAAATTCAAAGGACATATTGCAAGAATTAGCCAAAAAAAAAAATAAATAAATAAATAAAATAATAATCAATGCTTCCAAAACAGAGTTTGAAAGAGCAAAAAGCAGGAAATTAGCAGCCTGTTCAAATGTCAGCTGAGCCTTTTGATCTCTCGGCAAAGCAATTGGTCGTAACTTCTGCTCAATATTATTCCCACCCTATCATACCTAGATGCTCTACTGCATTATCACCTAGAGAAAAAAGCCAATCTCCTGGCCTCACACCTTGCTTCCAATGCATACATAATTGAAAATGGTAAATGTACCCCAACAGGGTAACAACCCAGCAAAAATTTTTGTATCAACTTATACAGGAAAAAGGTACTAAATCTGGAAAAAAAAAAAAAAAAGTACTAAATTTTTATTTGCTTTCGTTTCACTCTATTTAGGGCATTTTATGATATTACTACCTTATTTTGCTAAATTAATTAACTCTTTAGAAATAGTAAAATCTGTAGCTGATAAATGTTTCGATTTTCCTTTTGTCAAAAGGAGTCCATTCATGAAGGGAGTTTGTAGTTGATTTCTTATTTTATTATTATTTATTGTCACTGCTGAAAATATTATTTCAGTTCCTTTTTTATCCCCTGATTTAGAATCAAATTTAAATTTAGACAGTTTTTCTTGCTACTTGTCCATGTTTTAAAAGGAAAATCCAAATAATCTATTTGATGAAGAACTGAACAAGTTTTTGCTAATAAAAACACTGGACTTCAAACCCACCGTACTGAATAGAAACCTACTTCAAATCAAACTTCAGGCAATGAATTGAAATTCGTATGATATCGATTATATCTCATTGTTGAAGTTTGAACATTTTTAAACATCTGACTGTTTAAATAACCTGACAATTCCATCGTTGTGTGCTAAGTTTTAAATATAGAGCAAAATATTTACATAATGGGGTTCAAATTATGCTGGCATCAATAAAAGGTGGTTACTCCTATTAAAATATTTAATTTTTTCAGTTGTTTTCATTGTTGTAATGATCTTATAATGTGCGAGAAGTGTTTGAATAGTGAAGAATATATTTTCATTGTCTAATGCCAGTCGGATGGTGTGAGTATGGGATCAGGAGGGAAGACAGGGTTAGCAAACAGTGAGAGGAGCTATCTTGAAAGTACCCACCTAATAAACGACTGCCAGTATGGATTCCATCACAGCCAATCAACAGGAGATATGCTCATATGTCACCCATCTCTGGACAAATACCATGGAGAAGTTTGGTGAATCTCTGGTATCTAGTTGAGCTGGTCTGGCACAAGGGTTTACTAGCTGCCATATTTTGGTCTGTCTCAAGACTTCTGTAGTTGGATTGCCAGGTTTCTGTTTGGATGCATACTATGTGTGGTGGTGGATGGTTCCTTATCCTCACCATTCAACTAATGGCAGGGGTTCCACAAGGTTCTGACATCTCACCAACCCTCTTCCTGCTATATATCAATGACCTACTTTAGCTGACCTCCAACCCAATACACAGTTTTGTAGATGACAGCACATTGCACTCCTCACTTTCATTTTATAAACTTTACTCTACAAAACTGGCCTCAACCTACAGAACATCAACCACCACCACGCTCAATTCTGATCTCCAAGCCATCTTTCAATGGGGTTCAGATAACTTAGTCAATTTCAATGCTAATAAAATCCAGTAGTGTCTTCTCATAAAAAAAGAACCATTTTCTCCTAGTATTATTTTTGACAACACTCAAATTCCCAGACAATTTGAAGTTTCTCTTCTTGGAATTATCCTTACATCAAGATTCTCCTGGCATATACTCTCTCAGCTTCTAAAAACCTAGGATTTCTCAACACAGAGGAGAGCAATTAGACTTATTAATGACCCATCTCTTACCAACTCCCCCACTTTCATACAGACGTCTGGTTTCCGCAATGTGTATTCTACAAATATTTCCATTGGAAACGTTCATCTGAAATAGATCAATAATTCCTCCACTTAGTACTAAGCTCATTGGAACATGTGCAGCTGCTGCTCAACATCCCTTCACTGTGCACCCTGAAACACAGATAAAGTTTCTTTTTCTCTGCCATCCGTGCAACTGCTGTACTGTGGAACAGTCTTCCCTAAGGAATACAATATACAGTCATTTAAATCAAATGTGAATAAGTTACTCCTTTCCCAACCCACTCCATACATGGTACTAAAGGTTGATCAACTAACCTCTCGTATATGGCCTCAACACACACACACAAAAAAAATATATATACTGTATATATATCAAAGGATTACTTGGATGCCAAAGAGCACAATGACAAGTAAAGATAGGGAAGTTATTATCCCTCTTTATAAGGCTATGATTCAGCCACATGTTGACTACTCTGCACAGATTGGCAGTCGGTGTTTCTTGTAGATGAGACGATAGTGGAGAGGATTCAGAGACGAGTGACTAAGGTGGTGACAAGTCTGTGGAATGTTCCCCTATGAGGATAGATCGAGGGTATAATGAGCTGCAGAGCTTAGCTGACAGGTGGAGGAGAGGGGATATGATAGACACTTATAAGATACTTACGGGATACTATATGACTGACACTGAAGAAAATTTTCAAAACATGGGGAGTAGGGGGAAAACAAGAGATCACACTTGGAAGTTGTCTAAGAGTGTGGTTAGTAAGGGTGTGCAGACTACGTTCTTTTCTTGGAGACTGGTGAATGAGTGAAATTGGTTCCCAGCACCCCAACAGTGAATAGGTTTAAGTAGATGCATTAATGGATAGAGTGGGTCTCCCATGAGGAGTCTGCCTCTGTGGAGTGCCCACACAAATAATAATAATCCTATGACTTCCCCAACCAACATAAATGTTTCTATGATTTCTTCTCTTCCATCTATTGCTCAAGCTTGGAAACATATACCCTCACATTCCAGAGGCCAGATATCATGTTGTCTTCTTTATTCCTACAAGGAATAAAGGTGGTTGCTTCAACAGTACAACTAGTTATTAATCATGTCAGAAATGTACTCCCTAAACTTTGTTTCTTCTCTATCTACCATCACTGTGGGTCTCTAGCTGCAATGAGCCACTTGTAGCAAATTAGCATGAACACAATATCTGCTTGAAAGTTTATTTTTTCACTTGGTTAGAGTATAATAAAATTAGTTTAATCCTTTATCCAAGTGTGAGCAAACAAAGGTTGCGCCTGAAGTATCTTCAGGACTAGGGTAAAGTGATACAACACCAGGGCAACTCGTTGCAAAGGTGGAGAAAGCTACCAACACTCCTAACTCAGTATCTCCTATAATGCAAAACACATCTCCTTGCGGATATGTCTAATGTTATGCATTAAAGGAAGGGCCACTACCCAGACTAGTTTCGACCTTTATTGAGGTCTCTTCAGTGGGAGCCAGGCCCTAGTGGAAATACCAGGCAGAAGCATTAGCAGGTCATCTCTACCTATAGGAGTTGCCAAATGGTGTGCCACCCTTTTTTAATAAATTACTCTGGATTTAGAGAAAGATGTTGAAAGTTTGCTAATGCTTCTGCCTGGTATTTCCACTAGGGCCTGGCTCCCACTGAAGAGACCTCAATAAAGGTCGAAACTAGTCTGGGTAGTGGCCCTTCCTTTAATGCATAACATTAGACATATCCGCAAGGAGATGTGTTTCATTATAGGAGATACTGAGTTAGGAGTGTTGGTAGCTTTCTCCACCTTTGCAACGAGTTGCCCTGGTGTTGTATCACTTTACCCTAGTCCTGAAGATACTTCAGGCGCAAACTTTGTTTGCTCACACTTGGATAAAGGATTAAACTAATTTTATTATACAATATCTGCTTGCAATGTCCCCAGTGCATTTCCTTAATAACACTGAACTGCCATTCATTCATCCACAGAACTAGTCCATTCAGATAAGATTGTAGGGATTCTGTATCAGAAATGTCTCTTTATCACCTAACTTCATTAGCAGCAAATACTTCATCTATTACTACCCAGACCAACCCCAATGTCACTAACATACACATGAAATAACAATGGTTCAAGTGCAGATCCCTGTGCTACCCTAATAGTTATCCCTCTCTTACAATCAGTAACTCTACACATTTCTGTGATACCCATGGGTCAGTCATTCTCTTATCCATTACAGAAGCTTATTTTTACATACTTACCTCTCTGAGTTTGTATAAAATTTTCCTGTGTGAAATGTCTTGCCAAAATCCAAAGTATTGTAGTATATGCATTCCCCTTCTACAACTATGCAATCACTATTTTAAAAGGTCAGCAAACTGGTAGAGAAAGACACCATTAAACCCATGCTGTCCTCCACAGATATAACAAGAACACAGACTCAACATCAAAATTCAGCATGGAATTTTATCTGAATGTTTCATTTCACGAAAATTGAGCAGTTTCAAATTATATATAATATAATCCCCTTCTACAACTATGCAATCACTATTTTAAAAGGTCAGCAAACTGGTAGAGAAAGACACCATTAAACCCATGCTGTCCTCCACAGATATAACAAGAACACAGACTCAACATCAAAATTCAGCATGGAATTTTATCTGAATGTTTCATTTCACGAAAATTGAGCAGTTTCAAATTATATATAATATAGTTCAATAATTTATAAGAAAATCTCGTAGGAAAGTAAATGGAAATAAAGAAGTCGGATGGAATTATCGGGTCACAATCACGAAATATTGCCTCATATATTCAAAGCAATTATTATCCTTTAAATTAATCACCAAGGGGAGAGAGAGAGAGAGAGAGAAAAGTGTGTGTGTGTGTGTGTGTGTGTGTGTCGTCTATAAAGGAGGAAAAGGCCTATTAGTTCTATCTGCAGATAAGACTAACAGGTTTCAATTTCATACGAAAGGAAAAGCTATAAAGAAAACTATTACATTACCATTTTACTTTATCAACAACATTCACTCAAACATAAAATTTAACGTACCTGCAAAAATGCACTCAAAAATCTCGAGGACGCTTGGATATCAATATTTGAAATATTAGAAAACCCTCCTAGCATACCATCAACAGTGGCCGGAACCATCTCCCAATATGCTTTCCCTTTGCTGTAAAACTGATTATCAGTTAAGGACATGTTTCAGATGTCTAAGAAATATAGCAACAATTAAACTATATTCTATCGAACTAGCAAACACACGTGTGGTTCAGCTGAAAGAACAACTGAACGCAGGTCTCATTTCAAACCATTAAAAATATAACATGTTCTGCTTCGTAATAAATTGAAACAATATGTATTAATGTGCGACTTTATTTAAATATGTTCATCTTTATCACGTAAAAAACACGAATAAAAATCCAATTATTTAGCATCTCCGAAATGAAACCTAAAATAACCCAAGAAAACCTTAACACAAATCGCAACCGACAAATTCCATTTCAAACTGCCCTCTATAGCTAAATCACCATCACCAATCCCTCTGTGTGAGTGTGTGTATATATATAGATGAAAATAGAGAATTGGACACACATATATCACCTTTAAAATTTATTCGCTTTTATTATACTTATTTATAATTTATTTGATTTAATATTAAATCCTTTATTAAAACATTTCCAAAAAAGGATAAAAAACTAAAAATTAAAAAAAATGCAACAAAACACATTAATAATCTTCATACACGCAAAAAAGTTTCACATCAGTTTCGTGAACATTTGAAACCTCACTAACAACTTAAACAATGTGCAGCACCACCTAGTCATCAAAACCAGACTTATTGTTCCTAAAGGAACTTCGACTGGCGAGCTCAACGACTGCTGCCCAAACTATACTTTGCACATTTTCTTTCACCACAAGGAAGACACTTGTATATTCATATATACTGATTTCTCAGAGAATGCAAAACTTTGAATCTGACCCTCTTTGATTTACTTTTTTTTCCCTCGGAAACACGGGATTTCCGTCCCGTAAGCTTTTTTAAAAAAAATCGACTTAAAACCGCATTTTTTCAGACAATGAATATATTGTGTTAGGGTTAAGGACCGCGATATGACGGCACTTTTTTTTTTTCACTTCTGTTCCAATAATCAAGCAGGCAGGGATCCTTAAGGTATTCCCCAAAAGCAACGCCGTAACATATATAGCGCCTTCCTAAAGAACACATGCCAATACCTATCATCTTGCCAAAACCACTAGCCGTTTGTAAACAAGCACCTTCCCCAAACAAATATTGCGTTTTTAAGCGTTTTCCTGATACAAATACAGTATGAATATCCTTTTTCCCCATAGAAACTCACATCACGAGCTGAGCCAAGTTTCGTATACTTTAGAACAACCTGTACGTAGTCTTTCGTAGAGTGGTGTCCTCTGGCATAAAGGGTGCCAAATATAACGATCTCTGTGTCTTCTACTCCTCCTTCTAGTGGTATGACTACTGCTTCAGGTCTCTGATGTAAGAACCTCCACTGATTGAATAAACGAAATATAACTGAAATGAAGGTTTTATCCTCACTCTACCATCTACATACTCACACATGCCAAAAAATCTATATCCAAGGCTTGGTTCTCTAATAAGTATTCCTGAACAAGGAACTATTCATTTTTCAATACCATTTCTTATACAGAAGGGCCTTGTTCCTTAGCCAGTGACTTTTGGATTCTTTAGCATAAACAGTAAAACTTAATAATTATAAATGAGGAATTTATTTCTTAAGAATGAGAACTCAGAGCAGAAGTCTGATTGCTTGTGCTAATTGCCATATGCAGAGTTATGATTATCACATGACGGACGAAAATGACAATTTTAGATTATTTTGTATGCACTGCTTAGAAATATTTGCCAACACTGAGAAGCTCATACAAATTCTTCACATATCTATCGGATAACTCCAACCATTCCAAAAAATCCTAGATTTCTTCCCAATAGTGACATTCAAATTACATTGTGAATGTGTTTATGTCCTAAATGTAATTCAGACACCCATTACTTATTTCGTCTCATTGAAAAACGCTCACACAGATAATTTCAATCAAACATTGTCTGGCATTATAACAATGCTAACTGGGATCATGTTCGAAAATTCTATGTCCTACTCCTTTGGTCGGATTATTGACCTTTTAACCAAAACATATGCACTGAAGGTATTATTATTATTTGAGAGGGCGTTGTGTAGGCATACAAAATGGCACACAGTGATATGGCTGTTCTCGATTTTGTAGTTTTAATGTAGTTCTAAACTCTTATTTTTAATTTGAAAGTGTTCAAAAGTAATTCTACTTGTCATGCCGAAGACAGTGACATAATTTTTTTAGTGCAGAAAAATGAAAAAAATGGACCGTAGTCAACAACGAGCGATGAACAAAGGACGTCGCCATCTTTACGGTCACACTACTGTTGCTCAAGGGAAGAAAGGAGAGTCATGAAGTGCATCAAATGCATGCAGGATTTTCCATTCGATGGAAATCATATAACCTGACGGAAATGCCATAGGAATCTTCACTTTGCATGTTGCTGCCTTTCAGAAACAACCTGTCAATATAAATCCAATGCAAAACGTTAGGAACGGAACTGCATATTTTGTAGGGAGAACAAAAAAACACTGCCATACACGGTGCTGCCGATTTTACCAGAGATAGAATCAGGTAACGAACTGAACAGACAAAAAAATAAAGGAGAGTCCAATAATTTGAATTCTTTAAATATACTAATAGAAAACGGTTTAGAGACTATAAAAACCAGCTTAGTAGATCTTGTCCACAAACTCTTTGACAAACACAATGAACTGATAAAAAAGTCTCGTGCATATGAGGATTTTGCTAAACATAATAATTTAGCAATTCTCGTGTAAAGGCTTAGACGTTGGTTATGCATTTTCACCATATAATTTAAGGAAATTACAACGTTCTAGGATATATATTAAAATAAATTTTAATATATTTCAATATTTCGGCAACGTCACGTTGCCTTTTTTCAAGAACTTAAGTACAAGACACGTCCACGCAGGCTCAACAAAACAGTAAGTGAGGAAGAAGTAGGAAGCTATTATTTCTTCTAAAGTCCTGATGGTGTCCTCTAGCGGGCAATGCTGGTATTCATGGAGATTGGGCTGCAGGTCTTCTGATGTAGGTTTCCCAAATTTGAGAAAGTCTCATGCAGCCAAATTTGTTGAGGTTTGGATCGTTTCTTAGGGCTGAAGCTGATTCCATGAAAAGCCTTTGATATCTGTATTTGCTACAGTGCATTATCCTGGCTTTCTTCCACCGTATTCTATGGCAGGTAACCAGCACATGATCAGCAAGACCAGAGTGGCTGTATTGGTGAAAAAGGATGTAGTCCTTGTGTTCTGAAATTCTGATATTTGCTCTCCTGCCTGTTTGGCCAAAGTAGGACAGCTTACAGCTGCAAGGGACCTGGTATACACCAGTAGGTCTAGGGGGGAGGTTGGTCTTTAGTAGAACGGATAAGGGATGACAATTTTTTATATGGTCTGTAACAAGAAGTTAAGTTATGTTTTTTTAAGATTTTTGTGATTTTTTCCGAGGTGCCTAGGATGTAGGGTATGGTGATGGATTTAGAGTTATCCTTGTGAGTGGGGGGAGGTTGTGGTTTACTGGTTTCAATATTTTTTGGATTTTTTTGGGAGGGGGTAACCATTGGCTGAGAAAGTGTTGAGAATGTGGTTTAGTTCTGTGGTTAGGGCATTGTCATTCGAGCAGAAAAGGTTAGCCCTGTTGTGTAGTGTCTTAATGACTTCATATTGTTGTGAGGAGGGGTGGTGGGATTGTTGGTGAATGTATCTGCCTGTATGGGTGGGTTTTCTATATACTGAGAAAACCAAGTTTCTGTCAGGCTGGCGGGTGAGTAGTGTGTCTAAGAAAGGAATGCAGTTGGTTTTTTCCTCTTACAGGGGGAATTTGATTGTGGGGTGTTGGTTGTTTAAGTGTGTTAAGAAGGAGAGGAGTGCATCAGAGCCATGTGGCCAAATAGCGAATATATCATCTACATAGCGAAGCCAAAAGGTTGGTTTTTGTGGGGCAGAGCTTAAGGCTTTCTCTTCAAAAGCCTCCATATAAATGTTGGCCAAGTGTGGGGAGAGTGAAGAACCCATGGCTGTCCCGTCTATTTGTTTGTAGAATTTTCCTTTCGATTACAATCGAGTACAATTCCACCAACTCACAAATTAGAAAACTCCACAGGCTCCTTCAGAAGGTCACTTCTTGGCCTGTGTAAATCACTAACAAATTAAAACCATATAACTCCATACCCCTCCGTATTTATGGACTCCTAAAATTCACAAGGAAAATGTGCCATTACGTCCCATAGTGGATAGCATTGATTTCCCCACATATAAACTAGCTAAACATTTGGCCAAAGCTCTCTCACATTATACTGGCAACACACCTTCATACATAAAAAACTCAGCCCACTTTAAAGCCAGCATAGAAAATCTTACACTCACACACACTGACATAATGGTCAGTTTTGATGTCTCCTCCTTATTCACAAATGTCCCACTCAAAGAATCCTTATCGCTAATCCAAGCTAAATTTCCTCCCTATATCACAGCCCTATTTCAGTTCACAATGAACTCAGGCTATTTTGTTTGGCAAGGAAAATTCTACAAACAAATAGACAGGACAGCCATGGGTTCTCCACTCTCCCCACACTTGGCCAACTTTTATATGGAGACTTTTGAAGTGAAAGCCTTAAACTCTGCCCCACAAAATCCAAACGTTTGGCTTCACTATGTAGATGATGTATTCGCTATTTGGCCACATGGCTATGATGCACTACTCTCCTTCTTAACACACTTAAACAACCAACACCCCAGAATCAAATTCACCCCGGAAGAGGAAAAAAACAACTGCATTCCTTTCTTAGACACACTAGTCACCCGCGAGCCTGACGGAACCTTGGTTTTCTCAGTATATAGAAAACCCACCCATACAGGCAGATACATTCACCAACAATCCCACCACCCTTCCTCACAACAATATGAAGTCATTAAGACAACTTATCTGCTCGAATGACAATGCCCTAACCACAGAACTAAACCACATTCTCAATGCTGCCTCAACCAATGGCTACCCCCTCCCCAAAAAAATCCAAAAAATATTGAAACCAGTAAACCACCACCTCCCCCCCCCCTCACAACAAGGATTACTATAAATCCATCACCATACCCTACATCCGAGGCACCTCGGAAAAAAATCACAAAAATCTTAAAAAAACATAACTTCTTGTTACAGACCATATAAAAAATTGGCATCCCTTATCCGCTCTACTAAAGACCAACCTCCCCCCCGTAGACCTACTGGTGTATACCAGGTCCCTTGCAGCTGTAAGCTGTCCTACTTTGGCCAAACAGGCAGGAGAGCAAATATCAGAATTTCAGAACACAAGAACTACATCCGTTTTCACCAATACAGCCACTCTGGTCTTGCTAACCATGCGCTGGTTACCTGCCATAGAATACGGTGGAAGAAAGCCAGGATAATGCACCATAGGAAATACAGATATGAAAGGCTTTTCATGGAATCAGCTTCAGCCCTAAGAAACGATCCAAACCTTAACAAATTTGGCTGCATGAGACTTCCTTAAATTTGGGAAACCTAGATCAGAAGACTTTCAGCCCAATCGTCCAAGAATACCAACATTGCCTGCCAGAGGGCACAATCAGGATTTTAGAAGAAATAATAGCTTCCTACTTCTTCCTCACTTACGGTTTTTTTGTGCCTGCGTGCACGTGTCTTGTACTTATGTTCTTGAAAATGGCAACATGACGTTGCCGAAATATTGAAATATATTAAAATTTATTTTAATGTATATCCCAGTACGTTGTAATTTCCTTAAATTATATACTGAAAAAAAAAATAATTTAGCAGTGGAAGAAATCTTGCAAACGTTAAAAGACATTAAAATTAGTGTCAACGTACTAACTGACAGGCAACATAATTTGATGAAAGAGACATCCAAACGCTGTCAAGAACTTTATTCCCTAAAAACTACAATACAATACTTTTAAATCAGCAAGAATATGAAGAAGATCTTGACGTAAACGGTCATCCTGAAACTGCACCTGCAGAAAACCTGAGAGACATACTTTTAAAATTAGGCTATGCAATTGACATGCCCCCCTACAGCATAATGACATTCAGACCATAAACCGGATTCCCAGGAAGAACAAAAAAAAGAAGCTTGCCACAATCCACAACAGTCACAGTTGGTCTTACAAGCAAGTCCAAAAGAGACAACTCATAAAAGCCAGCAGCCTGAAAAAAATAAACAGTTATGAAGGCCATGAACGCACTGCAAGACAATACACTAATCTTTCTAACTGAATATTTAACACCATTCAACCGGAATCTGTTGTACCAAGCAAGAAGAGCAAAAACAGAAAAAAAGTATCAATTTTTGTGGACTAGGGATGATTAGATATTCTTGAAGAAGTCACAAACTTCAAAGTCGATACAAATCAAAAGTTCAGAAAACGTAGATAGGCTGCCACAGGGAAAAAAAAAGACTAAATAGATCAAAAAGAAGTCCACAACAAAAAAAAAATTAAATGCGAATGATCAGGAAATAACACCAAAATATGTCAGCAATTTCACTTTGGTCGGACGTTTCAAACATCAGCATACTTCCAACACAGCAATCAAACTAATAAACAATAACTAACTGGTGTCATCCTCAGAAGCTTACTAAAAAGCTTTGAGGAAGCAAGCCGAGACATTACATCTCAACCGAGATCACTACAAAAAAATCCGTTTATTACATTGAAGTGTTGTAGTTACAGCGCTTAAATGCATTAAAAGCAAAATTGCAAAATATGTCTAATTTATTGTTATTGTATAAATACTGTTTAAAAAAATGCAATTCTTATTCACCATAACTATAAATTACCATCTACAGTAACTATTATTAATACATTATATAAAAAAAGGAAAATTTGTAAGAAATTCATTGTTAAAAAATTAATATGTAATGCATATGTATATGTAATGAAAATGTATATGGATATATACAGAATCTACTTTTGCACAAAAAATATCATTATCTTTTTTTTTTAAATATTATCTGTAAGTGAAAATATCTGTATCCAGATTAATGTGCAAGTATATGTTGTAAGTATTATGTGTGAATAATAATAAAAATTTAAAATGTGAAAAAAATAATAATAAGAATTTTAATAACATTATAATTTTATATTATATTGTTGGCCTGGTTGGGCGAGTGGATAGCATATTCGCTCTCTATCCAAAAGGCTGAAGGGAGGGTGCATGGATGATTGTGATGTTGATAGTGTTGTTGCAGCTGTGGTCAGCTGGTGATTCAATGGTCGAGATGAAGTTGTAAAGAAGATGACCTCATCGATCCATTGATGAGTCCTTGCACTCCCTGGAGGTGTCTAATAATAATAAAATTAATTATAATGTTATTTATATTATATTAATTATAATATTGTCATATTATAAAAATAATAATTAATATTATTATAAAAAAAATCAGCTAACGCCTTTTTATTCCCGTATACGGGGAGTAGGCGAAGCCATTTAGTCCTATCTAACTTTTGGAGACTGAGTGGGCAGTTCAATTTCCCTTGGGCCATCTATCTGTGATTGGTACCAGTGGAAATTGAACTGCCCACTCTATATTTTGTAATTACAACACATGTTCATTTAATATTGACAATTAAGATTATACAGAATTATAATAATCATTAGAGCCTGTGTAGCTCAGTGTATGTGGCGTTTACACACCATGGCGCTTGGCCGCACGAAGGAAGACTTGGTTTCGAGTCTAGTCGCCGACTAGAGGAAATTTTTCTAAGCCTTTTTTCGACCGGTTCCCGAGTTAGTCAATCTCTGGCACGGGAAAGCAGGTTTTTCCTCCCGGAAACTCAGGTTTTTCGTCCCCTAAACTCAAGAAAATCGACCGTAGAACCCACATTATTTCAGACATTAAATATATTGTGTTAGGGTTAGGGACCACGAGATGGCGGCACATTTGAGCCGTCTCTCTTCACTGTGTACTGCTTAATTAGTGATACACAGTGAAGAGAGACGGCTCAAATGTGGTGGTTTGTAACCCTAACACAATATATTTAATGTCTGAAATAATGTGGGTTCTACGGTCGATTTTCTTGAGTTTACGGGACGAAAAACCTGAGTTTCCGGAGGAAAAACCTGCTTTCCCGTGCCAGAGATTGACTAACTCGGGAACCGGACGAAAAAAGGCTTAGAAAAATTTCCTCTAGTCGGCGACTAGACGCGAAACCAAGTCTTCCTTCGTGCGGCCAAGCGCCATGGTGTGCAAACGCCACATACACTGAGCTACACAGGCTCTAATGATTATTATAATTCTGTATAATCTTAATTGTCAATATTAAATGAACATGTGTTGTAATTACAAAATATAGAGGCAGAAAAGTATTACTAAGAAATTTTAATTGAAATTCAATTTCAACTGAATTTTGTAAAATTATAAGTTGTGGTGTCACTCAAGACTATTACTGTATATGTGTAAATATTTTAGAAATCAATTAAAATTAAAAAAAAAAAAATCGGCTAACGCCTTTTTATTCCCCGTATACGGGGAGTAGGCGAGGCCATTTAGCCCTATCTAACTTTTGGAGACTGAGTGGGCAGTTCAATCTCCACTGGTACCAATCAGAGATAGATGGCCCAAGGCTATCACTAATTAAGCGGTACTCAGTGAAGAGAGACGGCTCAAATGTGCCGCCATCTCGTGGTCCCTAACCCTAACACAATATATTTAATGTCTGAAATAATGTGGGTTCTACGGTCGATTTTCTTGAGTTTACAGGACGAAAAACCCGAGTTTCCGGGAGGAAAAACCTGCTTGCCCTCGACTGTTAGTCGACTGTTAGATCGACTGTTAGTCGATCTCTGGCAAGAGATCGACTAACTCGGGAACCGGCCGAAGAAAGGCTTAGAAAAATTTCCTCTAGTCGCCGACTAGACTCGAAACCAAGTCTTCCTTCGTGCGGCCAAGCTCGGTGGTTGGCAAACGCCACATCCACTGAGCTACACAGGCAATTAAAATTATTATTATTATTATTATTATTATTAAAACAACAACAACAACAATAATAATAATAATAATAATAATAATAATAATAATAATAATAATAATAATAATAATAATAATAATAATAATAATAATAATAATAATAATAAGGCGCTGTGTAGGCATACGAACGCATGCATGGTCGTATCGCTGGTCCCGTTTTTATAGTTTTAATGTGGTGCTAACTCCTGTTTTTTAATTTAAAAGTGTCATAAAGTAACTCTACTTATCACGCTGAAGACAGTGACATATAATTCATCGAAATCGGCCAAGTGGAATCCAAAATCTGAGTGTGCTAAAAATTGAAGCATACACTGCGTTTGCTAACGAGTATAGGTGAGTCATAGGAATCTTCACTTTACATGTTCCGGACTTTCAGAAACAACTTGGCAACGTAAATCCAATGCCAAACGAGAAGAATAGAAGTGCCTAAACTGTAGAGAGAACAAAGAAACGCCGCCACCCACGGCACAACTGATTACACCGAAGGCAGAATCGGACGATGAACTGAATAGACAACAAAATAACGGTGAGTCTTATAATTTGAATTCCGTAAAATTATTGCTAGAAAAAGGTTTAGAAAATATAAAAGCGGGCTTGGTAGATCCTGTCCAAGAACTATTTGATAAACAGAATAAAGAGATAACAAAAAAAAATTAGCGAATATGAAGAGTTTGTTAAATTTAATAATTCAAAAGTCGAAGAAGTCTTACAAACGGTAAAAGACATTAAAACCATCATTAACGCATTAACTGACAGGCAGCACAAATTGATAAAAGACACATCGGAACTCCGTCAAGAACTTAATTCCCTGAATGTACAATACAAAATTTTAAACCAACAACATAAAGAAGACCTTGTCAAAAATGATCTTCGAGAAACCGAAACCACAGAAAATCTCAGAGACGTAGTTTTAAAGTTAGGCCATGCAATTGACATCCCCCTACAGCATAATGATATTCAACCCATAAATCGGTTTCCCAGGAGAACAGAAAACAAGGCTCGCCACGACCTACACTAGTCATAGTTCGTCTGACAAGCAAGTCTATAAGAATAATCTCATAAAAGCCAGCAGACTGAAAAAAACCAGTAGTAAAGGATTTAAATACATCTCAAGACAATACGCCAATCTTTCTATCTGAGTATTTAACACCTTTCAATCAGAATCTTTTGTACCAAGCAAGAAAAGAAAAAACAGAAAAAAAGTATCAATTTTTATGGATCAAAGACGGCAAAATATTCTTGAGAAAGTTACAGACTTCAAAGTCTACACAAATAAAAAGCTCGGAAGATATAGACAGGTTGCCAGAATGAAACAAAAGACTCTAATTTAGTTCAATAAGAAGATCTCAACACAACAAAAATGAATGTGAACCATCAGATAGATGTAATTACACCAGAATGCATCAGTAATTGTACTTTCGAATCGCTTGATGCATGGAAACAAAACACAGTACAAGCAAAATATTCCTGAGAAAATCACAGACTTCAAAGTCTATACAAATAAAAAGCTTGGATGATATAGACAAGTTTGCCAGAGTGAAACAAAATACTCCAACTTAGTTCAAAAAGATCTCAACACAACAAAAATAGATGTGAACCATCAGATAGATGTGATTACACCAGAATACATCAGTAATTGTACTTTCGAATCTCTTGATTCATGGAAACAACACACAGTACAAGTGAGAGGTCTCTCAATCTTGCATATTAACATCAGAAAACATTGGTTATTGTTACAGGCTTATCTGAGAAATTACACTGATATTATTGATGTATTGGTTCTTACAGAAGTATCCATAACTAATGACGAAGCGACTGCTTTCCAAATTCCAGGCTTCCAACAACATACATCATGCCGCCAAACAAAAAGAGGGGGGTAGAATATTAATATTTATCAAACAAAAATTAATAACAAAAGAAATGGCCAATCAGTTTGAGCATGCTGAAACCCTTTGTCTCGAAAGCACTAATACCACTAATACACAGCATCCCATAATACTAAATGCTATTTACAGGCCACCAAACCAAAACATGACAAAATTTTTGAACGAACTCAATTGCTGGCTTTCAAGCCAAGAAATATGCTCAACCGAACACCTAATGATAATTGGCGACATAAACATAAATATTGCAAACGAAAACCAGAACAACACTGTACAATACCTAGACACACTATCAATGTATAATCTAATACTAACAATAACATCATGTACTAGAGAAGAAATATTCGGAAATACTATCACTGCCTCCTGTCTAGATCATATAAACGTCCGAGCACCACCAAATAGTTACACTGCATCAGTCATAAAGTGCAAAGTAGCAGACCATTACTTCACCGCTCTAAACCTGCACACCAAGACAATATCCATGCAATGTCCCACAGAAGAGAAGCGACAGAAAACAATAATAGACGAAGAAATAGTCAACCACGAAATAAGAAAAACAAACTGTGAACACTTGAAATCAGATTCAGCAGATATCTTATAGAACAACATTAAACTCACACTGGAGGAAATATATAAGAAAGCTACAAAGAAAATCCGAATTCGTTCAAAAATACACAAAATCCTTGGATAACAGAAAACTTAATCCTAGAAATACACAGAAAGGACGCTTTATGGAAAGAATTAAAGCGATATCCAAATAACACAGCTTTAAAAACTGAATATAAGATAACAAGGAATCGCCTTACAACACAAATCAGAAATGCAAAATGAAGCTATTACAGAGACAAACTAACTTCTGCACAAAACAACATGAAACAAACCTCGCATCTGATCAATGAGATGCTAGATTTTGTTCCCAACACCACCGCCTCCGAAATCATAAAGCACAGATTCATGAAAGACGCAAAACCTATCCAACAACTAGCAAACGACTTTAACCAATACTTTGCAGACTCCATCCAAGAACTACACAGAAATATTCCCCCAATCACAAAACGAGACCCTCCACTTGGACCACAATCAAAACAGGCATTATGGTTCCCAACCACAAAAGAAGCAGAACTTCTTTCTGCAATAAAGAAAATCAAACCAAACAAAGGCCCAGGAATAGATGGTATCAGACCTAAAGATATAAAGCAACATGCAACTAGTTTAAGTCCTATCCTACTAAAACTAATAAATAAAATATTTAAAACAGGACAGGTACCAAGTATGCTAAAGACATCCATAATCACACCAATATACAAACATGGAAAAAGAAATTTAATCAGCAATTACAGACTCATAGCAACATTACCAATTATCAATCAAATTATGGAGCGGATCATACTGAAGAAACTCACAGCATACACTGAGATCTTTCATATTATCCCAAAACACAATATGGTTTTCAGAAAATTAAGGGAACAACATCTCTCTTGGAAGACTTTACAGACGTAATTAATACAGCCTTAGACAAAAACAAAATTGCCATGGTAGTCTTTATAGATCTAACTAAAGCATTCGATACACTTACACATCAAACCTTGTTAGAAAAGGTGAGGCATGTTGGAATAGATGGGTCTCTTCACAGGTGGTTTACAAACTACCTTCAAAACAGAAAGCATATGACACGTATCAGGTCAAACCGTAGCAGAGAGCTACCAGTAACCTGTGGAGTACCATAGGAAGCTGTACTCTCCCAACTCTATTCAACATTTACACGCACGATATTAATCAGCTACCACTCAAAGGTAAGATATTCCAATACGCAGACGATACAGCAATAATATCCATCCATAACAACGCAAGCATAGCCCAAACAAATATGCAACATGACATAAATCTGATCATAGACTGGCTCACGAAAAACTCCATACACCTAAACTCAGAAAAGACAAAATTAATGATATTCAGAAATCCACTGACTCGACCAGTTGATAACAAATATACAACCATCCAACATCCACTTTCCAACATACAAAACACACAGAACAGCAAAACCACTACAATCACTCAGGTTGAAACAATACGATACCTTGGAATTTACTTCGATGCAGATATGAACTGGAATAGCCACATAAACCATCTACACAACAAACTCCAAACAATAAGTGGCAAACTCTACAGGTTAAAATACATAGTTCCCATACGCCTAAAAACACTAATATACAAAACACTATGCCAAAATATACTAAGATACGCTATAACAACGTATGCTTTCTGCCCACCCTACAAATTAAATAGATTAATGTCGCTACAATACAAAATGACAAAACTGATCTTTTGGGAACAAAGAGAAAATCACGACCTTATAAACATTGCAATGTCAGAACACAAAATACTGACAGCAAAACATTTATGTCACTATGCAGCTTTGCTAAAACATTATTTCGATGCCAACTACAGGACAGGCAGAAATACTTACCGTATAAGAAGACCTCAGACAACTAATTATATCACATATAAATACAATAATCACTACGGAAAGGCCACGCGAAACTTCTTCATCCCAGACATGATAAACAAATTGCCTTTTGAATACAGAATTACAAATTACAATAGCCTGAAAAGAGCTCTAAGGACATACTATGAACAAGAAACACGCACCCAAAATACCATACAAATTTAATGAAACACAATATATTCGTTCAGGCTTCCAGTTCAGTGATGCATCAGTGCATTCCAAGTTATTGTGTGTGTGTGTGTGTGTGTGTGTGTGTGTGTGTGTGTGTGTGTGTGTGTGTGTGTGTGTGTGTGTGTGTGTGTGTGTGTGGGTGGGTGGGTGGGTGGGTGGGTGGGTGGGTGTGGGTGGGTGTGCGTGCATGCGTGCGCGCACGAATTTCTCAATCATAGATTTCGTAGCTTCCCAACACAGCAAAAAAAAAAAAAAACAATAAATATTAACCAACTGGTGTCATCTTCAGATAAGCTTACATATAAGCTTCGAGGATGAAAGCAAAGAAATTAGTTCTCATCCAAGATGTAACCAAATGCATGTAATGTACGTATCACATGAAAACCAATGTATGTAACATATGTATTATATGTAAACCAATGTAGGTAATGTAAGTAACACATGTAAACAAATGCAAGTAATGTATCATATGTAAACAATTGTCAGTAATTGTATCATATGTAATCAAATGTATGTAATGTATATAATAACTAACAAATGTATGCAATGTAATAAAAATAAAAAATAAAAAAAATTCTTTTAAATGTAAAAAAAAAAAAATAATTCCCAACACAGCAAAAAAAAATGTGTGTGATGTATATAATAACTGTAACAAATGTGTGCAATGTAATAAAAAAAATTCTTTTAAATGCAAATCATGAGTTTACACTGTATGTTTGTGAGAATTAGGAAATATAATATTTAGATTGCATATGTGTGAATACCGTTGTATAATCACACCTTTTCAAACTTGAAAAAAAAAATAGCAAACTACAACTTGTAACATAATACTACTTATGTAACTCTGAGCAATATAATTGTAAATTATTATTATTATGATTGTTATTTAAAATTAAAAAAAAAACTGTTATCAGCATTTCTATTAAAATCTCATTATATGCAGCACAAAGTGCTGAACCTTGTAAAATGATATACTGAATAGATGATCATTGTAGATATGGAAATATTTGAAAGAACAATAAAAAAATAATAATAAAAAATCATTATTTGAACACAGAGTGTACTGTGGTCACCAATGATCAAAGAACAAAGGATGTCCCCGTTTTTACAGTTGCGTTGCAGTTGCTGAAGGGAAGAAAGGTGACTCATGAAGTGTAACAAATGCTTGAAAGATCTATCATCCAACTGAAATCATATAACCTGCAGGAAATGCTTTAGGAATCTTTACTTTACACGTTCCGTCCTTTCAGAAACAGCCTCGCAACATAAATCCAATGGAAAACACAAGGAATGGAAGTGCCTATACTGCAGAGAGAACAAAGAAACGCTGCCACAGACTGCGCAGTCGATTATACTAGAGGCAGAATCAGACGATGAACTGAACAGGCAAAAAAAAAAAAAATAAATAAAAAAATACAGGTAGTCTTATAATTTGAATTCCAGAAATTTATTACTAGAAAAAGGTTTAGAGACTATAAAAGCCAGCTTAGTAGATCTTGTCCAAGAATTCTTTGATGAGCAGAACGAACAAATAACAAAAACAATTAGCGAATATGAGGATTTTGTTAAGTATAATAATTTTTTTAATATAATCAAATTTAATATAATATAATAATGAAAAATATCAAACTTACTGTTAATGAAAGGCAAAATAATCTAATGAAAGAAACATCCGAACTCCGTCAAGAACTTAATTCCCAAAAACAATAATACAAACTTAAATCAGCAACAATATCAAAGTTTTGAAGTTAGGCCATGCATCCGTCATCTCAATACAGCTTAACGATATCCAGGTCATAAATTGAATTACCAAGAAAAGCAATAAAAACTAGGCTTGCCACAAGTTGCTCCACTCGTAGTTCCACTTACATGCAAGACCACAAGAGATAATCTCATACAAGCCAGCAGACTGAAAAAACAAATTTCCAAGGCCTTGACGGCATCGCAAGACAATGCAACCAACTTCCTATCTGAGTATTTACCACCATTCAACCAGAATCTGTTGTACCAAGCAAGAAAAGCAGAAACAGAAAAAAAAATCAAATTTTGTGGATCAGAGATGCCAAGATATTCTTGAGAAAGTCACAAACTTCATGGTCGATAGAAATCAAAAGATCGGAAGATAGGCTGCTATAGCGAAAACAAAAGACTCCTAATTAGATTAAAAAAGAAGATGCCAACTTCTTATTCTTCTTCTGCAGCTTTTCCCACTTAAGTAGAGTTGCTGTTTGTGGTGAGTCTCCTCCCCAAATTCCTGTCCTGGGCTGTAGCCACATCCAAGGTCTTCATTTTAAAGTTCTCCTCCACCATCACCCTCCATCTCTTCTTTGGCCGTCCACGCTTCCTCCTTCTCCGCACATCCATCTGCATGACGTGTCTTCCCACATACTCTTCCTTCCTCATCACATGACCAAACCATCTCAACCTTGCTTCCTGTTTCTTTGCTCCTAAGTTCAGAACTTTCACCATTCCCCTTACATAGTCATTTCCGAGATGATTCTTTCTGGTCACACCGAACATCCACCTAAGCATTCTCATCTCTGCTACCTCCATCCTGCTGATGTTATTTTTCCTCAGGGCCACAGTTTCCATAGCATACGTCGGATTTATGTCGAGCCTAGCAGGTGAAAAGACGTACTGTCAGAGAGCTCCTGAAAGATTTGTGATTTTTGTTGATTTATTAAGTGTTTTCTTATATTTAATTGTGTATTTTAGCATATTATCGTAGTTTTATCAGTATAGTTATTGTACTAAAGTGTTTTAATTTCAGAAAAATTATTAGTTTTTACTACTCTTAAAAATGGCTCCTAAAACTCGTCGTAAGCTAAAGCTAAAGTTGCTACAGAGGAGAGCGTTTGTCCTGAACAAAAACACTGCTGCAGTGATGATAATAATTTATCTGAGGACACGTCGACATTAGAAATAGCTCTGTTAAAAGAAATTATCAGGAAATCCACCAGGGAATTGGAAAACGTGGAAAAATGTTTGTTTAAACTTCGACAGGATAAGAAAAAGAATGAGAACAAGAACGGGGGGGGGCAAATACTGAACTTGGTAATCAAAATATTAATAACAAGGTAAGTCAGTCTGAGAAAAAAGGTAATATGGAATGGTTACTCAATTTTAAAATTTACGCTTGCCGAGGGAGTCACCACTTCTAGTTTTATGGGAGCGAAAATTAAAAATATGACAAACGCATTTGAAAACCAAAAAAGAAATGTAAAAGAAATGGTAGTTCTGGTAGGTACTAATAATTTAAGTGGTGACAAACATAGTATGAGAGAAGATATGAAAGGTCTGTTGGAAGAAGCGAGAAAGAAATGTGAGAGACTAAAAATTGTGGGATTACTACCTAGATATGATAGGACTGAGTTAAGGACGGCGATGATAGCAAATGAATTTACGCGCAGGCTATGTAGAAGATATGGATGTGAGGTTTTAGACGTGTGGGGTGTGTTTGATGGTAGAAAAGATTTGTATAAGAATGATGGCCTGCACTTGAATTCATTTGGCATCAGAAGCCTGGAGAAATTTCGTCTTGGTATGAGACTTAATGCAGAGAGTCAGGGAAACTAGATCATCAAGGGAGGAATGAGGAAAATGTGTGTGAAAGTTCAGCTTTGGTATACAAACGTGATAAAGATATAAATGCCTTTGAACATGGTTATGTATGTGGCGTAGGAGTGGAAAAATAGGCTTTGGATTCGGACCTTTTAATTATGTCTGGGGAGGGAAAAGGGAAAATTCTAGAACAAGACCAAATTCATTGCATATCTAATTGTAAGAATAGGCTAGGTCGTAATTTATTATATCTATACACAAATGCAAGGAGCATTAGAAACAAAGGGATTGAGTTCGTTGCTTTATTGAATACGATGTGGCCTAAGACTGTTGGCATTAGTGAAACCTGGCTATCAGAATCATATATGGTAAGTTGGATCGAGTGTAACTGATATGCTATTTTTAGGAATGACAGAAGAGATAGGAGAGGAGGAGGAGTACTACAAATGATATCATATGACTTAAGTCCAGTTAGGTTAGAAATACAAGAAAACAATGATGGTAAGAATGTCCTATGTAGCGATGAGTTTGAGTCTATTTGGTGTGAAGTGGAGGTTAACAGAATGAAATACATGGTGGGGTGTTGCTACAGACCTGGAAACTCAGTTGTAGGGGACAAAGAAATGCATCGCCAATTTATCCTTATAGGTACCAAGCGAATGATCATTATTTTCCAAAACATTGATTGGGGTAGAAGAGAAGTCTCATGATCAGAAAGAAGAGGAATTTATTGAATTGTTGTGGGATAACTTTCTCAAGCAGCATGTGAAAGAAGCAACTCGAGGTCAAAGAGTGTTGAATTTGCTCATAGCGTCAGAAAGGATCTCTGTCAAGAATATATAGCTATTTTACTACCAATTGGTGACAGTGATCATGGTGCAGCACCTTCTTGGGAAGTATCTAATTGTTGATGCTGCGATTAAAACAGGCTACATGCTGAACTACAAAGCTGGAAATTATAATCGACCTAGAAGTATACTATCTTTGGTTCCATGGTGTCAGTTAATGAATGGAAAAAATGTCAGCAATGCATGGGAATCTTCGAAAAAGTGCTTGAATGAGGCGGTATCTGAATGTATCCCTAGTGTTCGAAGAGTAAATAGGTTGGGTGTGAAATGGATGTGTAGCCTTATTACGCTAGAAATCCACAAGAATAAGATGATGTGGAAAGAGTATCATGAGAGTGAGAGGAGTTATGGAATATATAACGCTCAGGCCAGAAAAGTATCGAGTATTGTGAGTAAAACTAAAACGGAGTGTGAAAAGAAATTGGCCATGCAAGCTAAAGGCAATCCAAAAGAATTTTATCGTTATGCCGCAAGCAAAAGAAAGAATGAATGTGGAAGAATAACTTTATTGAATGCAGATGGTACGCGAGTGTCGGAAGCTAAGGAGAGTGTTCAGTTAATGAGTGCTCACTTTTCTAAGATATATCAACCAGGTGTTTGTAGTATGGTGCACAGTGCTACTGCTACGTTAGATGAAGAGTTAGAGGTTCATGAAAATGAGGTTCAAGAACTCTTGCATAACCTGGATAAAATTTGTCAATAGGGACAAATGAAATATCTGCCTTTGTTAAAGGAATATTCAGTTGAAATGGCTGGGCCTTTCACAAATTTCTGTAACTTGAGTCTCAGCTCAGGACTGATACCACAGGAATGTAAGGAATGTATGACAGTTCCATTGCACAAGGGTGGTGCAAAAACTGATGTGTCTAACTACCGACCTATTAGTATTTCTGGTGGGTTAGTGAAGATTTTAGAGAAATTAGTAAGAACTCGCATGCGGAAATGGGTAGACAATCATTCTATACTTTGCAGGGAACAGCATGGGTTTACTAAAGGAAGGACATGTTTTAGCAATTTGCTCATATTTTATAACAATGTTACGGCCGAGTTGGATAAAGGAAATGGATACACTATGATAATGTCGGATTTTTCTAAGTCATTTGATAGGATACCACACGATAGGCTGTTGCGTAAACTGGAGAGTATGGGATTGGAACATAATCTATTAACTTGGATCAGGGGATGGTTAACAGACAGATATCAAAAAGTGGTATACAGTGGGTGTGAATCTGGCAGATTTAAGGTAACCAGTGGTGTAGCTCAGAGTTCAGTCCTTGGGACATTATTGTTCAATCTTCGCATCATCAGATTTGCAAACAATTGCAAATCTGATGATGCGAAGATAGGCAGGGCAATCAGGGATGCTACTGATATTCAGCAATTACAAGATGATTTGAATAGACTGGAAATCTGGGCAAACGAAAATGGCTATCAGTTTAATATTAGTAAGTGTAAAAGTATACACTTTGGCGTGATTTGAGATCCAGCGACATATTATATTAGCGGGGTTATGCCACAAGATACTGAAGAGGCAAGGGTTCTTGGTGTATTGGTGGATAACGATTTAAAGTTCAACGGTCACATAGCAAAAGTTGCAAATACAACTCAGAGGATAATTTTTATGCTGAAGCGAAAACTTGACTTGTAAGGATAAGGAAGTAATTTTGCCTCTTTAAAAGGTTTTGGTAAGACCACACTTGGATTACTGTGCTCAGATTTGGTCTCCCGGGTTCCATGGGAATAAAGAGGATGTGGAAAGGGTGCAAAGAACAATTACAAAGATTATATCCGGATTATGGGATTTAGATTATGAAGAGAGATTGCGAGTATGTGGATTACAGACACTGGTTAACAGGAGAAAGAGCGGTGATATGATAGAGGTATATAAACTTTTGAATGGGTGTTATAGCATTTTAAACGATGAAAGTTTTCGTTATATGGAAGGCGGGGAGAGAGGTTGTTCTCAGTCAAGAAAGGGGTAAGAGCTAGGTTTTTCTTTCAGAGAGCAGTGAGTGAGTGAAACAATTTGCCCTTTGGGGTAGTGAGTGCATGTAGTGTATATGAATTTAAGGAAAGGTATGATAGCTGGGTTGGGTAATTTACAGCCTCCCTCAATAAGTCCTTATCTCCCTGGAGGTCTCAGATGATAATAATAATAATAATAACTGGTCTCACTACTGTTCTGTAGACCCCCCCCCGAAGGAATACAGCCTTGTCGTGGCAGAGGGGCCTGCATGCTTCAGTGATGTTGAGAGCTATTCTGGCGGTTGCGTAGCTGCCTGCAGAGCCACCCTTGTCAGGCAGGTCTCAACTGAGGAGCCAGACTAACAACTTAATGGTGAAAAGGAAGAAGAGATCCATAGCGGATCAGTTGATGCCCAGGTCATCAAGGATTGCATCAGATATTGGGGATCCTGGGCATCAGGCGACAAGTGGACTACAGGACCCAGCTCTCCTTGCTGGGCAATCGGGGCAGAAAGCTGAAAAGTGATTGGAAGAAACCAAACATAAAAAATGGACTGTAGAAGAAAACAGAGAAATTATGAAATATTTTTACAGATCAACACCAGAAAAACGATGTTTCAGAAAGCGTATGCATTTAATTTGGAAACAAAAATTCCCAGAATCTGCAATAACAGAACAAAGACTTATGGACCAAAATAATTTCATTTTCCGTAACAAAATATTTACTCAACTTGAGATGCAAGAGTTACATAATAAACCAACAACTCCAGTAACAGAAAATCATCAGGAGTTAGCTATATCAATCTTTGGAATTCAACTCAGTAAACATAAAGCTGACGACATACCTCAGAATGTTTTGACAGAAGGGCAGTATAAAATGAAGTCAGGGATATTGGAACATATGAACTCCATAAACGACCGTATAAGACTACCACCATTAATAGCTTTGCAACAATCTAAGCTAAAACAGCTCCTCTTGGACGCAAATGCTGTAATTGAAACCATCACAACCAACAGTATAAAGGAAACAAATCAGCTCCTATACAGCACAGTCTATATCATTTCAGTGAAGCTTGGTTGCAATCTGAAAGAGCAAACGCCGAGGATGAAACAATCTGCACCATGGAAAATCCGGTTAGAACGAAAGATCAACAGGCTTCGAGCTGATCTAAGCAACTTAAAGAGTTTTAAAGAAGATCGGTTGAAAAATAATAACATCAAAAACAAACTGATTAACACATAATTTGGGCAACAAAACAATTGCTGTAATTCTTTCCTTTAGCTGTATTTCCTTATGTACAAAATATGCAATTTCGACAGAACCAACGTCAGTTCTAGTCTCTCAGAGAAATACGAATGCAAACCATCATTCACCCGGAAAAGAAAACACTCAAATTTTGGAAGTCAATCTGGGATAATCCTGTTGAACACAATAAAGATGCTCCATGGATTAATGAAATACAATCAGAAATGAAACAAAAACAAATGCAAAATGTCATTATCACTAAAGAAATGGTCAGTTCTCAAGCTAGAAAATTAAAAAACTGGAGTGCACCTTGCAAAGACGAACTACATGGATTTCGGTTAAAACACCTAACCAGTCTACATGATCGAATGGTAGAACAATTTAATTATTTGTTGCAGTCTGGCTCTGTGGAAGACTGGATGATATCTGGGCGAACGTTTATCTTCATGAAAGATAAGGATGCTTCCCCAAGTAACTATCGTCCAATAACATGCCTAACAACTATGCTAAGCTGTTCACTGCAATCATAGAAAATTCCATATACCACTACTTATCAGATAATCAGATATATCCGATTGAACAAAAAGTCAATTTTCAAAAATCTAGAGAAACAAAAGACCATATCGTTATTAATAAAATGATTCTCAGAAACTCAAAAAGACGAAAAACTAATTTAAACATGGCATGGATAGGTTACAAGAAAGCATTCGATTCCCTCCCACACTCCTGGATCCTAAAATCACTAAAAATATTTGGAATTAGCAAAAACATATGTTCGTTTCTGGCTACTGCTATGAAATTATGGAAAACAACTTCAATAGTGAATAATGAAGAATTTGGAGATATCAGCATTAAACGTGGAATTTTCCAAGGTGATTCCTTATCACCATTGCTCTTCAACATTTCTTTGATACCTTTGTCTATGATTCTGAAGAAAACAAAACTTGGATGTGAAATTTCTAAATGTAATATTAAATTTCCCATCTGTTGTATATGGATGACTTGAAGCTATATGGAAAATCAGCCGAGCAAATAGATTCTTTATTGAACATAGTTCGTATTTTCAGTCAGGACAACAAAATGGAATTTGGTTTAGATAAATGCGCAATTTTATCTATTAAACGAGGAAAAATTAATGACAGTAGCAATTTTAATTTTTATCAAGAGAAATATATAAAAGCAATTTCAGCTGAAAAACACTATAAATACCGAGGAATATTAGAAGCCAATGATATTCTCCACTCGAAAGTTAAATAACCGGAAGCATCAGAATATATCAAAAAAGTTACAAATATTCTGAAAACAGAACTAAATGGATTAAACACAATTAGAGCAATGAAATCTTGGGCTATACCAGTGATCCGATATAGCTGGCATAATAAATTGGACAAAAGAAGACCTGGACAAACTAGAAAGCAAAACTCGAAAACTAATAACTATGCATCATGCATTACATCCACGAAGCGATGTTGACCAGTTCTACCTTCCAAGGAGAATAGGTGGAGGGGGTCTGCTGCAAGTGGAAGAAGAAGAAATTGCTTTAAGAAATTATATCGACCATAGCTCTGGCAAATGCTTCAAGCAGTTACACAAGAGGGCCTTCTAAAAGCAACAGGAAACAAATCCGATTACAAAAAGGAACAACAAAATAACCGATTTGTGCGCTGGAAAAAAATAAACCCTTGCATGGTCAATTTCTTCGAGATATTGAGGACAAAAAGAATGACGTGAATAAGACATGGCAATGGCTACAACACGGATACATTAAACAAGAAACAGACGGATTTATTCTAGCAGCTCAAGAACAGGCAATACAAACTAATGCGATCAAAGCAAAAATGTTCAACATCGATAATTACAGCAAATGCAGATTTTGCGATCAGAAAAATGAGACTGTAGAACATCTAATCAGTGCCTGCAGCAAAATAGCTCAAACTAACTATAAATACCGCCATGATCAAGTGGCCAAAATAGTTCATTGGCATGTATGCAAAAAATATGGCTTTCCTACTTCTGGTAACTGGTGGCAGCATAAAATAGAGACAGTACTGGAAAACGAAACAGCACAAAATCTCTGGGACTTTAGAATACAAACTGATCGGTATTAGGAACACAATAGACCTGACAACACAATTATCGAACATCGACAGGTTTGGATTATCGATATTGTAGTACCCAGTGATAACAACATTAACAACAAAGAACTGGAAAAAATGACTAAATATCGAGGTCTGGCAATCGAAGTTGGCCGACTGTGGCTTAAACACACCAAAGTCATTCCAATAGTTATCGGTGCACTTGGCGCAACTTCAAACAAGCTGTCCAACTATTTACAGCAATTAAATTCAATGAAGTGAATCCATATGACCTATAAAAAACAGCATTATTTGTTACAGTCCATATTTTAAGACGCTACCTGACGGATTATTCTTAGATTCTTGGGTAGAATCTGAATTGTTCTGAATCACCAGTCATATTTTTATTTATATGATATCTTGTTTTGACTGTGTATCATTTATGTGAATAAAATAATTAGTGGTCTCACTACTGTCCTGTAGATTTTGCCTTTTAGATTGATCGGCACCCTCTTATCGCATAACACTCCAGTTCATCCATCCTGCTTATATCCTGCATCGCACTTTCTTCTCAGCCTCACCATCCTCTTTCATTGTTGTAAGTATCTAAAGTCACTTATCTTCCTGATGACAGTTCTTTCCAGCTCCAGATCTGTCTCCTGGCTGCCATCCACTTTGCAACATATATACTCTGTCTTACTTCGGCTCAGTCTCATACTGCTGTCTTCCAGTATTTTCCTCCAACTTTCCAGTTTAGCTGCCAATTCTTCTCGTGATTCTGCACCCAGCATGATGTCATCTGCATACAACGTAGTCCAAGGCGCGTCTTCTCTCACCTTCTCCGTCACCACCTCCATCACAATATTAAACAGGAACGGACTTAATGCTGACCCTTGATGCAAGCTAACTGTCACTAAAAAACATTCTGTCTCTCCCAGGCAAGTTCGAACTCTTGTCTTCACATTTCTGTACATCTCCTGCACCAACCTGACATATTTCTCCGGTACCTTCTTCTCCCTCAGCTACCTCCAGACTTCTTGCCTTGGAACTCTATCATACGCTTTCTCCAGATCAATAAATACCAGATATACCTCCCGTTGCTTCTCTCGAAAGTTTTCCATTAACTGTCGTAACCCAAAGATAGCATCTGTTGTCGATCGACCAGGCATGAAGACAAATTGCTCCTTTGCAATCTCCACCTCCTTCCTCGGTCTTCCATCAAGAAGACCGAGGAAGGAGGTGGAGACCCTCTCTAGGATCTTCATTGTGTGGGACATCAACTTTATTATTCTGTAATTCTTAGCCTTGGGCATCCCTGTTTACTCTTGTAG
This sequence comes from Typopeltis vanoorti, assembly GCF_054136105.1. Lineage (NCBI taxonomy): Eukaryota > Metazoa > Arthropoda > Arachnida > Uropygi > Thelyphonidae > Typopeltis > Typopeltis vanoorti. The sequence goes on along the minus strand of NC_143556.1, from coordinate 1,396,374 downwards.
ATGGGGACAAGAGTACTTTCCCTCCATTCCTCGGGTATATTTTCCGGTTGACAAACTTTTATTAACAGTTCCCACAGAACGTCAATTTCCTCTTCCCCCAATGCCTTCCATGCCTCCACTGGGATCGGTCAGGGTCCACCGATTTTCCATTCTTCATCCTCTTTATGGCTTTCTTCACTTCCACTCTACTGATGTTCTGCACGATCCTCTCAAAAGGCTCCCCATATTCTCTGTGAGGCTTTGAATTTTCTTCATTCAAAAGCCCTTCAAAGTATATTCTCCATCTGTTTCTTATATCTACATCCCTCCTTAATACCCTGCCTCCAAAGTCTTTGATCTGTCTTACATGTACGATGTGCTTTGATGCCTTATTTCTACATTTTGCGAATCGATAAATCTTTCTCTCTCCTTCCTTTGTTTCTAATTGATCATAAAGGTCTTGATACGCCATGGCCTTCGCCTGTGCAACAACTCTTTTGGATTCTCGCTTTTTCTCTCTGTATTCCCCTCTGTCCTCTACCACTCTGGACTTGTCCCACTTCTGCTTTGCCTTCCTCTTAGCTGTCACTGCATCTTGTACATTATCATTCCACCACCAACCCACGTTCTGCTCTCTAATATTTCCGGATGTTTCACCAAGCACCTCAATTGCACAGCTTAGAATTAACTTTGAATTATGTCTCCACAGTCTTGTACACATTCTAGTCCATCCGAAATCCTCTCTATTACCTTCTCCATAAAACGGTTCCTCTCACCCTCTTCTTGTAAGCAAAACCACTTAATTTTCTTCCTCCCATGACTTCTGAAGTTTCTTATCTTTGACATTATTTTAAAGCCTGCGCAGAGCAGACGATGTTGCTGCGCCACCTGATCTGTTGGGATTACCTTACAATTTGTTACTGCCTTAAGATGTTTTCTTCTAGTCAAAATATAGTCAATCTGTCAACTATTGTTGCCACCTCTAAATGTTATCAAATGCTCTTCTTTCTTTCTCTCTCTCTCTCTCTCTTATAGAAAAGGAGTTTACAATTGCCAGATCAAACCTGCAAAGTCCAAACTCCTCTCTTCTTCCTGGTTCACCATTTCCACTCCACGGCCACAATGCACCCATTCACAGTAATTATTCTGTTTCCCTATGTGTCCGTTCAAGTGTCCTCCGAAAATCACCATATCGTTTTCTTCCAGTTCCCTCATTTTTTTATCTAGCATGTTCCAGAATTCATCATTATCTTCTGCTGTACAGCCAACTTGCTTTTCTCCAAGACCCAGTTTCATTCGCATGATCGTGTCGTTCCTGCTACCTACTTCCCTTCATTCTGCCACACACCAGAATTCCGAAACCATTTCTTCCCTCTTTATTCGCTCCAGAGTAGAACAATTTATACCCGTCTCCTAGTTCCTTTGCCTTTCCTCCCCTTGCACTTTGTCTCCTACACGCATAAAATGTCCAACTTCCTCTTCCTCATCATGTCTGCCACCTCTCTTCCACTTCCAGTCATGCTCCCAACATTCAACGTTCCCACTCGCAACATTCTCTCCACTTGCTGGGCTCGCTTCTTTAACTGTACCCACCGTTGATGCGGTAGCCCTCGTCCACGTCTCGTCGCTTAAGGCGTACTCCTTAGCCCTTGTACTACTTTCTTTTCGACTCATTTAATCATATCTACAGCTGGCAGTGAAGTTTTAAGGCTGGATGTCCTTCCTGACGTCAACCTACGCCATTTATCCAGGCTTGGGAACGACACCTATTGGGGCTAATTTACCCACTTCGGTGGCTGCAGTAGGCGAAATGACATAGCAAGATAGGAAAGGTTCACCTAGCCCTCGAGTACTCTAATAGCATTGGGGGTAAGGAGCAAGAAGAGAAGAAAGCAAAGAAAGAAGGGGAGAGGACCAGTCTATAGATAATATAACAGATGTATATTACATGAAGTAAGGCATGGTCCAGCATCAGTCCATGAACGTGAGCCCATGAGGAAAAAGAAGACCTCAACACACACACACACACACACACACACACACACACACACACACACACACACACACACACACACACACACACACACACACACACACACACACACACACACACACACACGCACGCACGCACGCACGCACGCACGCACGCACGCACGCACGCACAAATGAATTTGAACCATCACACCGACGTAATAATACCATAATATACAAGCAATTGTACTTTTGATTCACTTGATGCATGGAAACAATACACATATCAAACGAGAGGATTCTGCATCATGCATATTAATATCAGATGTATTCGAAAACATTGGTTAATGTTAGAGGCATATCCGAAGAATTGCACCGGTGTTATTGCTATATTGGTCCTAACAGAAGTATCCGCTACTAATGATGAAGTAACTGCCTTCCAAATTTCAGGCTTTCTTTAACGTAGATCCTGCCTACCAACAAAAAGAGGGGGACTAATATTAATATTTACCAACATAAATTAATAACAACAAAAGAAACTGTTCAAAAGTTTGAACATACTGAAATACTTTGCATCGAAATCATTAATACCGCCAATCAACAGCACCGCTTAATACTAAATGGTATTTACAGGCCACTAAACTTAAATGTGATAAAATTCCTGAAAGAACTCAATTGTTGGCTTTCACGCCAAGAAGTATGCTCAACTGAATACCTAATGATACTTCGTGACATGAACATAAATATTGCAAACGAAAACTATAACAGCATTGTAGAATACCTAGGTATACTTATGTATAACCTATTACCTATCATAGCATCATGCTTCTTGCTTAGATCATATAAACATTCGGACACCACCAAATAATTACACTGCAGCAGTCATAATGGACAAAGTAGCAGACCATTGCTTCACGGCTCTATACTAAGACAATATCCATGGAATGTGACACATATGTAAAACAACACAAAACAATAATAGATGAAGAAATAGTCAACCACTAAATAAGAAAAATCAACTGGAAACACATGGCCTCACCAGATTCGACAGATACCTTATACATCAACATTAAACTCACACTGGAGGAAATATATAAGAAAGTTGCTATGAAAGTCAGAATTCGTTCAAAATTAAGCCAAAATCCTTGGAAAACGCAAAACATAATCCTAGATATACACAGAAAGTATATCCTATGGAAACAATTAAAGTGATATCCAAATAACGCAGCTTTAAAAACTGAATATAAGATAATTAGGCATCACTTTAAAACGCAAATAAGAAATACAAAAAGAAACTATTACAGAACATGAAACAAACATGGCCTCCGATCAATTGGATGCTAGATTGACCCTACCACCGCCTCTGAAATCATAAAACACAGCTTCATGAAAGCCTAAATCTATCCAACAACTGGCAAATGACTTTAACCAATACTTTGTAGACTCCATCCAAGAACTACAAAGAAATATTCCTCCAATCGCAAAGCGTGAAGCTCCACTCGGACATCAATCCAAACAGACATTATGGTTCCCAACCATGAAAGAAGCAGAACTTCTCTCTTTATACATCAAATCAAACCAAACAAAGGCCCAGGAATCGACAGCATGAGAAGTAATGATATCAAGTAACATGCAGCTAGCGTCAGCACGATCTTGGTAAAATTGATAAATAAAATCTTTAAAACCGGACATATACCAATTATGTTAGGGACTGCCAATAATCACACCCATATACTGTGCAACCACAGATGCGAGACCCCTCGACACTTCTGTGCAGCAGAAGAAGGCGAATCCATTCCGATAATAGGGTAATCAATGCGTTTCGTGGGATGAGTGTTTATTATACGTCGTAAAATTAGCTTTTCTTTTGTGAAAACTCTAGTTTTTAAAGTGGTAACTATTTTGCTTGTACAACAGATGGAAAATTTTACGTACAAAGCACGTGATTTCGCATGTTGGTGACGAATTCATAGATCGCCTTATTCCTTTCTCCCCCTTTTATTATTATTATTATTATTACATAACACCTCCAGGGAATCCAAAGACTCATCGAGGGAGGGCATGTGCTCTACAAATCTCCATCTCCACCATTCCACTAACCACAACCTTTATCAACTACACCAGCGCATTCTACCGCCGACCACCACCACTATTTTCACAGACAATCACAAACATCCATTCCCACGGCGGTAGGAATGGATGTTTGTGATTGTCTGTGAAAATAGTGGTGTGAAAATAGTTTCGAACCAGCAGCCTTTTGGCTGGGGAGACTCGGCCAACCAGGTCGGCTAAAATGAAATCTGCCAGTGATGGCTGGCAATCTGCCAGCGACGTCTCTCGCCTCTGTGGTCGCACAGCACAGACACGGAAAAAGAAATTCAATCAAAAATTCTGATCCATAGCAACACTACCAATTATCAATCAAATCATGGAGCAGATCCTGTTGAGGAAACTCGCAGCTTATACTTTGAATTCATCCCGAAAACACAGAACGGTTTTCAAAAGAATAAGGAAACAATATCTCTATTGGAAGATTTTACAGAAGTCATTAATACCGACTTAGATAAAAACAAAATTGTCATCCTATTCTTTATCGATTTGACTGAAACATTTGACTAAAGTATATTTACATCACCTTTATCAACTACTGTTCAGATAATTTCACATTTTCAGTAAACCTCTGAGTATTATTATTGTTATTGTTATTATTCAGAGAGCACTGTGTAGGCATACAAACGGGCATATGGTGATATCGCTGCTTCGTTTCTTATAGTTTTAAAGTGGTTCTTACTCCTGTTTTTAATTTGAAAGTGTTCCCAAGTAACTTTACTTGCCACGCCAAAGACACTGATATAAAATTCACCAAAATTGGCTAAGAAGAAACCACATTTTGAAGTGCTGAAAAGTGAACAGAGATGACCGTGGTCAACAAGAGCGAAGAACAAAGGACGTCGCCATCTTTACAATCACACTACAGTTACTCAAGGGTAGGAAGGTGAGTCATGAAGTACATCAAATGCCTGAAGGATTTATTGTCCGACAGAAATCATATAACCCAAAGGAAATGCCATAGGAATCTACACTTTACATGTGCCGGCCTTTCAGAAACAACATGGCAACGTAAATCCAATGCAACACGCGAGGAATGGAAGTGCCTACTCTGTTGTAGAACAAAGAAACGCACCTAAGGCAGCCACCTACAGCGCAGCCAATTATGGTGGAGGCAAAATCAGACGACGAATTGAACAGACAAAAAATGCAAGTGAATTAAGGAGTTCAAACTTCTTAAATATACTAATAGACTATAAAAACCAGTTTAGTAGATCTTGTGCAAGAACTCTTTGCAAAACAGAACGAACAAATAAAATATTCCTGCGAATATGAGGATTTGTGGTCAAACATAATAATTTAGCAATGAAATAAATCTTGCAAACAGTAACAGACATTAAAATCATCAACACAATTTGATGAAAGAGATATCCGAACTCCGTCAAGAACTTAATTTCCTAAAACTACAATACGGACTTTTAAATCAGCAAGAACACCCTTGCTGAATGGAGGATCCGGTGTCATAAACGGTCGTCCTGAAACTGCACCAACAGAAAACCTCAGAGTTTTAAAATTAGGCCACGCAGCTGACATCCCCCTACAGCTTAACGACATTCAGACCATAAATCGGATTCCCAGGAAAGGCAAAAAAGTCATAGTTCACCAGTCATAGTTCGTCTTACAAGCAAGTCCACAAGAGACAATTTCATAAAAGTCAGCAGACAAAAAAAACGACAGTTGCGAAGGACTTGAACGCATTGCCAGACAATACACCAATCTTCCTATCTGAATTTAACACCATTCAACAGGAATCTATTGTACCAAGCAGGAAAAGCCAAAACAGAAAACAATCACCAATTTTTGTGGATCAGAGATGCCAAGATATTCTTGAGGAAGTCACAAACTTCAAAGCTGATACAAATTAAAAGCTCAGAAGACATGGAAAGGCTGCCACAGTGAAAGAGAAAACAGGCTCCTAATTAGTTCAAAAATAAAACCACAATAAAAATGAAAATGTGAACCATTAAGACAGATGTAATAACAGCAGAATATATCGGCAATTTCACTTCGATCAGACCTATCAGATCATTCGTTCGACCTCTCAAACATCAGCCTACTTCCACACAGTGATCAAATTAATAAAAGTTATCTAATCCGGTGTCATCATCAGAGAAACTTACTGAAAAGCTTCGAGGATGCAAGCTGAGACATTACATCTCAACTGCGATCAACAGAAAGAAAAAAAAAATCCATTTATTACATTGAAGTGCTGGAGTTACAACGCTTAAATACATTAAAAGCAAAAATTGTAAAATATATATAACTTATTGTTATCCTATAAATTCTGTTTAAAAAATGTAATCTTATTCAACTGTAACTATAAATTATCATTTACAGTAATTATTATTAATACATTATACAAACAAAAAAAAGGAAAATTTATATGAAATTCATTGTTAAAAAAATTAAAAAAAATACTAGAACAACATGCTTTTTAAATGCATAATATATAATCATAATTTTAATAATAAAAAATGATTGAATTAAAAAAAATACTATTATTATTATATGTATGTAATTTTATAATTTTTAAATTTTGTAATTTCTATAATTTTATAATATAATTATTATATGAATGCAAGACATAATAAAGTTTTTTCTTTTTTTTTTCTTTTTTTTTAATATTATTTACGCCATCTCCATGAAGTCTGGAAACTCATCCTGTGAGACCAAGTTCAACCATCATACACACAAATTATTATTATTATTATGTGATACCTCCAGGGAGTCCAAAAGAACTCATCGAGGGAGAGTGTGCCAACAGCATCGAACGTTTGATCACCTTCCAACTACTAACCGCCCTCAAACTTGCTTAACTTTTTCATGAGCCATTAATAGCAGAGGATCTACCAATCGACCAACCTTTTGCTGGCAAATCCTATCACACCTCTCCTTGAATTTATTTACCGTCACGGAATTCGCAACCAATTCTGGTGATCTATTCCACTCACTCACCCCTCTCCACGCAAAAAATCTGGTCCGCAAACCCCCTACTAACCACACCCTTGCACAATTTCCATGCATGGTCCTTAGTTCTCTGACTATTTGTCATATATCGAAAATTTTCACTTCTCTCATTTTTATAAAATCCCTTTAATATCTTAAAAGTTTCTATGAAATCTCCTCTTTATCGCCTATCAACTAAACTTTGTAACCCACATACCTTTGTACTATCCTTCTAGCGAGTATTTCACAGACCTGTCACTATCTCTTCGTCGCTCGTCTTTGAAACCTTTCAACCACGTCCTGGTCCCCAAGAAAATTAAGTGTTAAAATTGAACTTCTACTCTCGTTGGTTGCAGTTCATCGGCTAACATCAGTAACACTCATCCCCTCATTCTTTTCTCTCTATCCTCCATTTACACACTATACCTTCACATAATTAGTATATTAGTGTAGATTTCGTGTTTTTAGTATTTTAGGTATTTTAATTATTGCAACATCTTCCTTGCTCTCCGAAGAGCAGCGAAGTCGAGAACTAGAAGGCTTGCCCCACTAAGGCAGTCTTAGGAGATATTTAAGAGTTTATTGAAAATTAATTAACTTCCAAAATATTCAAATTAACGTAGATTATCAGAGAGACGATGCGTGAATTACAGAAAGTCCAGAGGCATTTGAATCAACACAGGGAGGAAAAGAAAATTAAGCAGCAAAATAACAAAGCACGGAAACAGGTAAGGCAGTAAGTAACGAAAATCAGGTAAGCAACGTTCTTTATAAAGATGATATTTGGTATGGAGAGTCTCTCATAAAACATCCTGCTGATGAGCAGGTTGTAACACCGAGTTTTCCAGGAGCAAAAATTAAAAATACAACGCAAGCAATTCAGAAACAGAAAAGAAAAGTAAATGAGATCATAATTGTAGTAGGTACTAACGACTTCACTAGCGATAAGTTCATAATCAGAGAAGATGTGAAAAGGTTGTTGGAAGAAGCAAGAGCAAAGAGTGAGAAAGTGAAAATCGTCAGTATATTACCTCGCTATGATAAAAATGAATTAAGATGAAGGGCTACGATGACAAACGATTCGATGCGTAGGCGGTGTAGAAGGAATGGATGCGAGTGTTTGGATGTGTGGAGTGAGTTTGAGGGAAGATTGGATTTGTATAAGAGGATGAACAGAAAATGAAAATACCTGAATGCATTTGGTTTCAGGAGCCTAGAAAAAAACTGATAACTGGTATGAGATCTAACACAGAGATTCAGGGAAACTAAATTACAATGGAGGAATAGTGAGAATATGAATGTAAGGAGAATGTCCTTTAACTGTGATAATGACAGCAATGGGTATTTTCAGGGAAATGATTACGTGGAGAGAACGATTTCGACTTCGTGTTCGTATGGTTCTGAACCATCAAACGTATGCAATGATGTCTACATGTATAAGGCACTAGAGAACAATAGAGATCTAGAGGTTGTCCAACTGTGACATGCAGACTGCAGACAAGGCAGATATATTATTACACGAATGCTAGGGCTACTAGAAACAAAGGAGTAGAGTTTGTTGCTTCAGTCAATATGTTGGGGCCTCAGATTGGTTAGATCTGGCAATCACAATCAGACATACTAATTGGTATTTAGAGTGAAGGTTTTATAGTGTTTTATTCATCCAATGAGCTGCTAATGATATCGGATGACTTCAATCCAGTTAGTGTCGAGATCTGTGATTGTAATACTAGAACAGAATTTCATGTGGCAGTGAATTTGAAGCCATCTAGTGTGAGCTGGAGTGTAATAAGATCAATTACATAGTGGAGTGTTGTTACAGACCTGGTGGATCGGTTGATAGTGATGAAGAAATGCATCACCGAATAGAAAATATGAGCGCAAAAAGAGTAATCATAATGGGAGATTTTAATTATCCAAATATTGATCGGGTAGCAGTAAAATCCCATGAGAAGAATGAAGTTAAATTTATTGAGTTGTTGAGAAACAACTTCACCAAGCAGCATGCACAAGAAAGAACTCGAGGTCAAAGAGTGTTAGATTTAAATTATAGTGTCAGATGGTATTTGAGTTAAGGAAGTAACTATTCTGCCTCTTGTCGGTGACAGTGATCATGCGGTAGTCTCTCGGGAAGTGACTAAGTTTATGAATGTTCCATTCAGAAAAGGTTACATGCTGAACTACAAAGCAGGACATTATGACCAACTGAGGAGTGTACTGAATTCAGCGGAATGGTATCGGCTGTTGGATGAGAAGGATATCGACAGTGCGTGGGAACTGTTTAAAATACTTAAATGATGCGATATCAGAATATGTCCCTAGAGTTAGAAGAATAGATAGAGTAGGAGTCAAAAGATGTGTAATCTTATTGAGCAAGAGATTCATAATAAAAAGAGGATATGGAAGAAATACCGTGTGTATAAGAATGATGTCAGTTATAATAATTATAAGCAGTAAGCCAGAAAAGTCAGTCACAACTGTTGTATGGAAAGCTGTCTGAGTATCAAAAGACAAAAGAAACTCGTTCTGCAAGCTAGAGACAAACCCAAAGATTTCCATATTAATGCTGCAAGTAAAATAAATAATGAATATGAAAGAATAATTCGACTGAATGCAGATGGCGTGAGAGTGATAGATGCAAAAGAGTTTATTAAAACTGAGTGCCAATTTTCCTAAAAACTATCAACCTGGTGTATGCAACATTGAGCTCACTGCTACCTCTTCATTAAATGAAGAAACTCTGGTGAAGAGGAGGTATTAGAGCTGTTCCACAAACTGAACAAGAGTTCAGGAATACGGATTGATTGATTGGATATTAGCTTGGATATTAAATGAGTGTTCAGCTGATCTGGCTATTTCTTATACAAGGATATATGAACCTCAAAAGCAGGGAAAATTCTGCATGAATGGTAAGCTTATGAAGGACAACAACACCTCCTCTGATCTGTTCATCATCATCACGAACCATGAGCACATTGCCTGTTGGTGTCTGATGCCTCCTTCGCTATCTTCTTCCACCTTTCTTTGTCCAGTGCACAGTGTCGCAGTTTTTGTAACCCCAATCAACACCAGTCCTTTATGTTGCCTGCCCATTCTCCGAATGGTCCACCTCTTCTGTTTAGACCATCCATAATACCAAACATGAACGTCTTTATCTTCTGGTCCACACTCATTATGCAGATGTGTCCAAATAATTGCAGCTTCTGTTGTATAATCTTCTGCATTAGATTCTCGTTTGGTTGTATCTTCAAATAGAGCTCTTGATTTGTGATTTTCTGTACCCATCCTAATCTTAGAATCTTGTTGTAACAAGTTCTTTCAAATCCCAAAATTCTTTTCTTTGATTCCTTATTTATTACCCGCGTTTCAGGTCCATACAGTACACCGATAAAGATGTATGTTTCTAGTGCTCTTAATTTGGTTTGCAGGCTGATTGCTTCGCGTTTCCAGATGTTATCCATTGTCTTCAGATTTGTTCTTCCCTCTACAATCAAGATCATTATTTCTTTTTTGCAGTCCAAATCATATGTCATTTTGCTTCCCAATTATGGGAATTGTTCTACATTTTCTATATCAATTCCATCGACTTGTATCTTTTGTTTCATGTTCTTCTCAGCAAATACCATTGTCTTTGTTTTTTTCAAAGTTCATAACAAGTCCAAATCTCTTCCCTTCCTCATTAACAGATTCAATGTTTTTTTGTAGTTCTCTTTCGTCTTCTTCAATAATAGCACTGCCATCTGCGAATCTCAGATTGTTAATTGTCATCCCGTGTACTGATTCCGTTTGCATCTTCCTTCACTTTGTCCATTGCTCTTTCTAATTGTGCAATGAAAATGCTTGATGATATTGGATTCCCTTGTTTAATAACTCTGCTTGTTCTAAACCATTTCACCAAATCATCACCTACTCTAACTGCTGCCTTTACATTTTTATGAGCATCTTTTAATATGGCTATTAGTTTTCTATCATAGGATTCTAGCACTGCTAACGTCACTTTTTTGGTCAATGCTCTCAAATGCCTTCTGAAAATCAACAAAGCAAGTCTATATGTTACTTTTTTCCCTCCTAGCTTTCTCTGCTATTAGCCGTATTGTCCAGATCTGTTGAATTGTACTTCTATCTTTTCTAAATACTGCTTGCTCGTGTGCAAGACATGTTTCCAATTGTGTCCTCAATCTTTCTGTCAATGTTATTATCATCACCTTACCAAGTTGACTTATCAAAGCAACTATACTTTAATTCTTACATTCTAGCTTATTTCCTTCCTTATATAATGTCACTAATATCGATATCATCCACTTCTCTGGCATTTTCCCTTCCTTCCATACCATATTACATGGTTGGTGCATACTTTCGCCACCATATTTAATTATTTCTTCATTGAGGTTATTATTACCAGAATTCTAGATGTGTTTTAGCAGTCCTATTGCTTTTTCTATCTCTCCTCTTTAACTGTCCATATCATACTCATTATCCGGTGGTGATATCTGCTTTAATTCTTCAATCAGTTTCCCAACTCCATCTAAATCTAGGTTTTCTTCATATAGCTCACTAAAGTGTCTTTTTCACTGGTGTACAATTTTATCTTTATTCATCAGTACTTTGCCTTTTTCATCTTTAATTTTGATGAGTTTTGGTTGCCACCTTCTATTAAATGTTCTAATGTCGGCGTGGTTGCCGAGTGGTTAGCATATCCGTTCTCTAGCCAAAAGGCTGCGGGTTCGAATCCCGCCGTGGGGTTGATTGTGATTGTCTGTGGAAATACTAGTGGTGGTAGTGGACAGTAGATGGCGTTCGTGTACATGACATGGTTAGTAGATGACGAGTGGATGAGGTTGAGTGGTGGAGACGAAGAGTTGTAAGGTAGGCGCCTGCCCTCAATGAGTCTTGGACTCCCTGGAGATGTCAAATAATAATAATAGTAATAATTCTGTGCACCTCCCTAGTTTTATTCTAGTTAGGTGTACATCGTACTGTTCTATATTATTGCACTGAACTCCTGACAATTTCATCTTATCCATTCGGACTGCTTTTTTCATCAAATTACATTTTCTTTTATATTGCTCCTCCATTTGTTCTGATCCTCATCATTCTCACCCTTCTTATCCTCATCATTCTCTACTCCTGTACTAACGTCAGTATTTCCTGTCTAATGCGCTTCTTTTTGATCTTCTCTTCTTCTGGTACTGTTTTTTCAACTGCGTCTTCTATCACCTTCATCGCTTCTTTCACTCTTAGATTCGAATGTTTTTCTTTGTTCACACTTTTAAGTTTCTCCTCTAATCCTGTTCTGCACGGTTCTCCCTATTTCCGCTTCACTTATTCTTGATGTATCTCATTATTTCTGATGATGGGGTTTATATTTTCTTTTTAGTTTCAATTTGATGTTTGCAATCACTGAACTATCATCCGATTCAATATCCGCTCCTTGAAAAGTTCGAGGAAAAATATGTAAATATTTTTCACAGCAGTAAAAAATATTTACCTATTTTTCATATTTCATAAAATTTCATAAAAATTTCATATTTCATAAAAATATCTACATAATTTTCACTGCTGTGAAAAATATGCAAATGTTTGCCTATGTTATTAAATCTTGTTATATCTTGTTAAATCCTTGTCTGCTGCGCCTTTTTAAAATCATTCTTTCCATAATATATCTTTATTATTCTTAATATTATTCAATTCTTATTAAGTCTTGTCGCTTGCTGCGTGTTTGTAAGGCTACATTATCTCATTTAAAACTTATCCTCTTAACTTTGATTATTCTCTTATCAGTTTGGCTGCAAGTATTAAAGCTCACGTGTGCAAAGCTCACAGAACAAAGAAAGCGCCTCGGGCTGGAACCAATCTCTTTGTCTGATCTACTAGTGTTTTTCTAAACTGAATTTTGGAAAATTTATTTGCTTTCTAGCTGCGCCACCAAAATTCGTGGATTGGAGATGAATTTCCCTCCGAAGAAAAACAGTAAAACGTACGGAACGTTCCTCTCTTATCTATCACTAAATCTAGCAACGTATATTTTCTAATCTACAGTCGTGGCAATCTAACTTTAGGACACACGGATTCGAATTAATGAGTAGTACATTGGAAATAGAAATCAGGCAAGTTATTTAAACAGGAAAACAATTTATCATCAAAGAAATGTACAAAAGGTCAATACTAAATTCCAAGTAAATCAGGTTCTGTGCTTCAATTAACAACTCATGACCACGTTTACATTTAGTCCCTCAACGTAACAATTCTAGTAAGACCACGTGTCTATATTTGTATCCTCTAACACTTAGTTATACTCAGATCATTCTCACATAAATATTTGCAGACTTAGGTAATAGCTACAATATTAAACACGCGATGTTTCACCTTAGATTTAAGCTAGGCTTTCTCTCACACATAACCAAATAATTCAAACGTCAGCATAAGGCCTAAAGTCCTCAAGCATCATATAAAACAATTCCCTGAAATAAAACCCCCGTCACAATCTTGTCTCTAGCTAAAACAACGAAAAGATCTTACTTTGTACAGACGTCTGGTCTTTTCTAATGATCCCTGAAATCACTTCCTTCTATTACCGTCCGACTTTAGCACTGCACTCGGGTACCTTCTCAGGGATTTGTGAGATCTCCTCTGAACATCAGGAATTTGGCGGCATGAAAATCCGGTATCTCATTTTTTCTAAGACTCTCTTCTGGCATCTAACGTCTGGAATGCAGGTCTCCGATGGCGATTACGAATCATCTTCCACGATGCTTACCCAAGGTCATCTGGTTCCGATGATGTTGGGTTCGCTTACGTTGTAGTACTCTGGGTATTACGATGTTCTGCACCAGCCACCATTTTCGATCGTTGCATTAAGGCGGGAAGCCCCTTGCAATGATGACCTTCGTGATGGTAGTCGCCCCAGGTCATAACTTAATACGATAATCCGTGTGGAATTATCGTTATCTGGGACACAAATTATTTAACTTATTTTCCTTTGTTCTTTTACAATATCTTTAGGCTGTTACAAGATCCAGTAATTCAGAAAAATAATTTTGTGTTTGCCCCTTCATGTGTGCCCCGTTTTCATATGCTTGAGCACGAAAATCGTAAAGATTTATATTTTCTGATTTCAAAAAATCTACAACAAAATTTGTTAAACCTTCGCCTGTTGAGTTAGTGATTGAATAAAATCCTAAAAGGTGTTCTCTGATTTCTATTTTCTTTGTTATTATCGAGGTAAACAAATCTTAGAACAATACTTGATTGATTTTCGTGAGATGCGTCTGGAGTGGTGTCTAAACTGATAGCGTAATATTTATTTAATTTTAGAATTTTAACAATATTAGATTTTATTTTTTTTCCTATTATTGAAATTATTTCATTTTGAATTGTTTCGCCTAGTTAATGTGGCATTTTGTTCTTATCGGTTTGTAGTCGAATTATACGATCTGACATCACGTTATCGAATTTTGCTACAATTTCTATTAATTTAAAAAAAATACCGTTGCTGTCCTCAAAGAGTTTATTGCTGTTACCTCTGAAAGCTTAATTTTGTCCTGCTAAAAATTAAACTGTATGAATAATCCTTTCTATTACCGATTACCAACGAATTTTTTCTAGTTTTATTAATTGTTCATTTACGGCATCTATTGTGTTAGTATTTATAAATGACTATTTTAAATCGATCCACGACTTGTAACATTTAATGTGTGCTTCACTATTTTCACGGCGCTCTAATGTTCTCGATAAATAATGGCAATAACCAATTGCGTCATTGAACGCACTAATTTTATCGTTAAAAAGTTTACCAGGAAAACAATAACTGAATTTTTGCATTTAGAATAAAATAACCAATTTCTGTGTATCTTTTCATTACTACTTAATCGTTTATAGTAATTATCTGATGAAAATGATCTGGTTTTTTTTTTTTCATCTTTTCGAAAATCAATATCATATATTTGCTTTGGTCCAACATCTATTAGAATCATTTGGAGATTATCTGTTATTTTTAGAGGCCACTTTCCTGGATCATCAAACTCATGCTCACCGATAGAATTCATCAGAGAGTTTTCGGTTGTTATACTTGTAGTGCACACGCTTCTGCCACCTGTTTCTTCCGGTGAACCGCGTGAGCTGTTGAGAGCTTCAGAAGTGAAAGATGAATTTTCTAAGCATCGTTTTTTAGCAGCCATAGAATCTTCAGTTAAATGTATGGCAGAAGAAGAAGGATCTTCAATATTTTCTCGAGCAGCAACTGAAGATTTGTCTGTGCATGAAGATGCAAAATAATTGGAAATAGGAGTTGTAAATGTTTTTACATTTTCTTCTTTCTGTGCTCTTCGTTTTCTATATTCTGCTCCAGAAAATCTTTTTCTTCCGCCTGACATTTAAAAGTGAGGGTTATTAAGATTATATTAGTTAAAGTTTGCGATGTAGGATATACCAAGAAATGAATATTATTACTATTAATGATTACATTGCATTCTAATCCAAAATAGATATTAGCTACATAAAATAAATATTTCGATATTTGTTTCTTGCCTCCCTATCAATGTTGTCGCCCGGGTGTGGAGCACCCTCGGGTTGGCGCGGCCCTGACCGTACATTCTACGTCCCTACTGATAACAGTTCAGTCGGTTTCAGTTTCTGTTTCCTTTCGGTATCCCACTTTTGGATCCAATCCCAATTGCTCGATTGGTATCGCGGACCTTTTTCATCCTGGCGACGAGCCGGTATGTTTTAACTGTTGATCGTGTAGGCATCAGATAACAATCGTGTTTTTTCTTTAGGGTTAGAGCATCGACACTCATCTGACCGACCCTTCTCCTTTATCCAGGCTTGGAACTGGCATGAGATCCCTAAGGATCTCTTGGCGGCGTTTCTGATCTCTAGAAGGAAATCAGGACAAGGGTAGCTAAACTAATACCATCTCCTGGCTCAGATGGTGTTCTTCCAGTTGTACTGAAACCTTTGCTCTAAAATTAATATTCACTTCTCCTTTAGAAGTGAGACATTCGTTTTTTTTATTTTATTTCTGCAGCAAACACGTTTAATGAAGAAAAAAAAACACACACGAAATTCTTGCTAGCAAGGAGTCGCCGAATCTTTTCAAAAATTTGTCTGTTGCTTTTCTCTCAATCAATCTCCGCTTTGTTTACATAAAAAAAGACGAGGAAAGTATGTGAAGAGACCTCCCTTTGTAATACCCCTCGACGTGTAACAGGATTTTTTCTCCTTTGCCATTTTAGGACGAACTAAGTGAAAGGCATTCCGAAGTGTTGATTGCCCAATCAGCATCCGAAAATGCCTGCGATTAGCACGTTCATTCCGAATCCCGACAGCGCCTCTTCACTGACTATCAAAAATGCGAAATCAGCGTTGGCTGTCCTTGTATTCAGACGTAGCGAGAATGAGTGACGGAGGAAGGACATTTGAGAAGGGATTTTAATTAATACTTGCCCAATGGACCTTCGGGAGTCACACAAAACGAGTCTCTTTTTGGTCGCTAGAATTGAAACAAAAATGAATTTATTTAAATAAAATAGAAAAATTTTTCTTTGTGCTCTACGTCAATGATCGATATGACCTGGAAATGGAGCGCGTTTGCAGATCGCCTTTGATCGATGGTGGCCTTTGACCTTTCCATTCCGCTGGCCGTGCGCTACTTCTTTCGTGAAAGGAGGTCGGTGAACTTTAAATTAAACACTTCAACGGAAATCAAACAAACAAACAAACATATTCTTGTCCCGTTGACCCCGTCGATTTTTTATTATTTGATATTGCTTTGCATCAATGAATCCGAAGGACGCTGTCGTGTGTGTGTGTCATGACCTTTATTCCGTTTTTTGCTTCCCTTCCCTAACCAGCCTACCTCGCTGGATTTTATGGTTCATTTCTCGGCTGTCATATTTTCCCGTTATCTCATTCCGACCCTCGCTGATCTCCTGCCACCCGAAATAGCAAGCGACGGACGAAGTATAGCAGGTAACTCACTGAAGAAATTTGTGAGTTTAATCCATAAGCGACGCTTTCTGCTCATCCGTTGCGATACTGCAGCTTACTTTTCGAACACCAAAAAGTTTTCTTTTTCACCCTAAGAGAGAGAGAGAGAGAGTCAAAGCTATAGTGACGAAGGGATATTTTTTTGATACTGTAAAAAAATAAATAGCCAGTAGGCATAGCCACAAGGCGCGGTTAGCCTAGTGGCTTTGCGCTTCGCAACCATATGCCTGGGGAAGGAGTGTTCTAGGTTCGATTCTCGTCGGAGACGTGAGGCGCTTGAGGATTTTCCTCAGCCATAACCAAGTTAGCCGGTCTTGGGAGTGGATAGCAGGGTTTTTCTCCTGAGTTTATCTGGGATTTTTCATCCCGCAAACAGGCAAAACGGCTCCTTGAACACACATCGCCCTAAGGGGTGATGAGTGGCGAACCGGCTGCATTAATACGCCAGTAACCCTATGAGGGGTTACTGGCGTATTAATGCCGCTCATAATGAACATTATGAGGGGACTCAGCTCGTCCCAGACGGGTGAGAAGGATAGGAAAAAATAAAACTTTAAGCAATTTAAAACAATATTAGAAAATATTTGCTTTCTTAATACTTTGCTGGGAGGTTCTTTGTTTAGATGATGCTGTGCGTGACTTCTTCTAAGGTTAAAGCTCTAACACAGACAGACACAACATTCGATACCTCGGCGATCTGATTTGTCTTGGCACAGAGACCAACAAGAATGGGGAAAGGAGTTCCACTACACACCCACACACACACACACATTTTTTCCGACGCTCCGCCATTGAAATATTTTCTTCTGCCGGTCATCGGGTGGGGCCTTGGATTGCAATTAGTCCACAACCCCCTTTCCCTTGACCTATTCTCCCCCAGGGCAGTCCTGCCAGCGTAGGAGACCCGCTGGAATTGTTGGTGGAAACGCACTCGAGCCTCTTTACTGCTCTCACGACAAGGCGGCAGTCCATAGGAGAAGACCTCATGTCATGCGCAGGGCTGGTTGTTTGTTTTGGAGTTGCGCGCTTGAGGACTGCGAATTATGCTCGTGTGACGAATTGCGTGGGTGATGAACGATCAATCATGGGATCAACTTCAGGAAGAGCAGTCCTTCCACCTCCGTACGAGATCGTCTAACTCACCTTAAGAAAACAAAACGCCAATAAAGTTTTCAAGAGCTCGGATCACGTCCTAGACGAGATTCGAACGCAGTTCACAAAAGGCTTTGTGCAGAATAGTTCGTTCTAACAGCACCCATAGAAAGAAATATGAAATAAATAAATTTTTACACATCTTTATCATAAAATTACATTTTTCTGTTAAATGAAAGAGGAAGTTCCATGTTGCAATACGATGTATTTATTATCGACGGGAAAATAAAGCAAAACATGTGAGTGGCCATAGACAAGAAGGCGAGAGTTAGAATTCATTTAGTGCGTATAAATATTGAATCCTCCTGGAAGAAGAGAAAAGAAAATCAAAATCAATGCTTGTGTGTGTGTGTGTGTGTGTGTGTGTGTGTGTGTGTGTGTGTGTGTGTGTGTGTGTGTGTGTGTGTGTGTTATCCCAGCTGATTGATTTTTTTTTTGCTCGGAATAAACCTTCTTCAAGGAGGTTATTTTCCGTAAATCTGTCATGTTCTAATCCAATCACGCGTCGAATTATTCGGCGCATCTTATCTTATACGGTTCATTCGTTGTTTCTTCTTAATCCTAGTTGGAAATGGTATTTCTTATAAAGAAAAAAAAAACGTTTTTGTTTATAGGAACTTTTTTAAAGAACAGTAACGAGGAAGATATATTTCGAAAACATCCTCAGTACTTTGAAACCTCTTCTCTGTCTTTTCCCAGAAAAAAAAATTCTGTTTTCAAATGACATTATAAAAGAAACGAGAAAATAATGTCGTACTCATTCCGTTGCTTGATACTTGAACATCGTGAATCTTCCAAGAGAAATAAATCTCTTCACTATCTCGAGCATTCACATTACGTGGTATTCATTTTTGATGCAATTTGTAATTCAAGTTTTTTTTTTTTTTCATACACTGAAAAAATATCCAGGAAAAGTTGTGGACAACTTTAAATAAATCATAAGCACGTGGGAGGTGGTACATCCACTGATCTTCAATCGTTCTGTTCTCACAAATTATATCAGATGTAACTTAAGACAATTCTGAAAGAGTTCGTACAAATATTATTATCAGCATTTTTCCGATTTGAATTTCTTGTGGAGAAGAGTGAAAGAAAATAAATTCAGTTCTAACACAATTTTCGGAAACAGTAAGGATCAGCAAACTTGACGAGCCGATCACTTTTCACAGAATATCCAAAGGTCAACTTTTGTTTGGCTTACTCCGTGCGTGGGCCGCTCAAGGGATAAAGCTAGATAACTGGGAGGAGGCGTCTACATAAAGGGAGGAGGTCGTCCTCTACATTTTCTTGTAAGAAATGTAGAGGATCCCCTCCTCATCCAAGAGTAATCCTCGTGGTGAGTCTTGTTTGAGAGGCATCAGCGTGGATAGTGAACGAACGAGAACCGTCGTCGACCAAGTTGTACTGCGTATCGGCTTAAATTAGAAACAAAAGCGTTGGCAGAACGAGATCAAATGTCATGTCAGAGCGATGTTGCCTGGCTTAACAAGATCACCGCCAGGGAATTAGGGCGACTAACGACGAGGGAGCTAATAATGACTCGACACGAGCAAAACTGAAGATATGAGAAGAAGAGTAAGATGAGCAGAGTCGAACAGCCTTCAGAGGTGAAGTATTGCCGGATAAAACATGGAAAAGTTTGAAGACTAAATCTTATATATATATATATATATATATGTGTGTGTGTGTGTGTGTGTGTGTGTGTGTGTGTGTGTGTGTATGATGATGATGATGATGATGAACAGCCTATTTTTCTACCCACTGCAGGTGAAGGCCTCTCACATTGTGGGAGGTTTTGAGTCTACTACTCCCATGGTGACGCAGTCCATATTGGGAGTGTGTATCTATACTGGGTGAACGAATGTGTGAAGGTGGAAGACAATCACAAACATCCATGTCTACGCGGGATTCGAACCCGCAACCGCTTGACTGAAGAGTGGATACGCTAACCACTCGGCCATTGTCAAGTTGTCAACTTAGAATATCCTTTTTTATCTGCTTTGGCTAACAATTTCTCTTTCGCTTTCTCCACCCCATTCCATCAGATTCAATTGTTATCTGTGTTGTCCTCTATTTTCTTGCGGATTTTAATGCTCAAAAGTTCCAGCTGGGTTTTCCTTTCCGCACAGGTCAAGCAGGTAGCGCTAAAGGAGGTATTTGCTATCGCCCATGATGTTACATGCAGATTTGTTCACATGCCTACCAGATTACCCCAATCCTAATACCCTAACCATTCTCCAAACACTTGGGATCTCCTGTTCAATGGGGACTCTTCGAAGCGCACTGCAATGTGAGAAATAATTGCCACACAGCCGCTGTCAACCACGTGTTATGTTATGATCTTCGCGACTTCTGTGTTTCGTTTATTGTTCTCAATTTTCTGATCCAAACCTTTCCAATGACCGTGCCAGTGAGACAATTTTTATTGGTATGGGAATATTGATTTCCCATTCAACTTGAAGTCTTGTTCCTTATCTAAGGTTTCGTAGTTCTGCACGAAGGGTGCCAAACTACACAAGAGAAGAACTGGGCGAACCGCAGTTCACTTTCGTCGAAATCTCCATCTTTCCTTTCATGTTTACATCAGAATTTGAAATGGCCGCATGGAAGTTGGCGCCACACCCAAACAACGTTCCCTCTAAACTGGGAGGCAAATGCGGAAGTCACGATGTCTTCTGAGCAGCAACTGGGCTTGCGTAGTCAATCCGTGAAGATACCCAGCATTCATCCACACATTTGTTTGCTCATCCCTGGATGAAGTATTGAAACGAGAATAGAATTTTCATTTCAACGTAATTCGCTTCCCGTATTTTGTTGCTGTGTAAATGGGATTGAAAATGTTTCATTGCAGCCTCGATCTCACTTAATTTATAAATTTTTTATCATTTAGTCTTGTTTAATTTTTATTTAATTTTATCTTATATAATCGTATTTCATACTTAATTTATTGAAAGTGTTTTGTGAATTGGTATTCAGTTTCCACATGTGGGGTGCGGATAATACTTTCGCAATTTCAGCAACTGCACAACAGGATGTACAAGTGCGCTGCGTCACAGAGAGGTGACTGACTACACAGGAGTCAGTTCTGAAAACATAGTCTACAAAGTCGTTCAAGCCAGTTGGAAGAAAACCTTCTGATAAAGTGACAGAGAGGAGATCTTTCCATGGATATATTTCTTTTGAACTTCATTAAAACGGAAGAATGGAAGGATAATATCAGTCTCTTGTTGACGGAGATACGATGATGGGTCGATCAGTGAAAGCAATGATCTTGATGCGGACATTATTTTGAAAAATTCAAAGGTGAAAGAATTCAGATATTCTTTTGGGTTTTCATTTGCTCTCTGTACGTGTTTCTCTATTTTACCCTCCTCCTCCTCCTCCCCCTTACTACATCGCTCTTACATCTAGGGTTCGTTTTAGTTTCTTCTTTCTCTTTCGCAGTCATCTTTTCTAAGGTAGTGGTCGGAGATCGTCCTTCATTCGGTGCCCTTCCCATTACTCTTTCAGCAACGGGAGTGGGGAAACATTTTGTTTCGCGAGTGACGACACCGTAACATTAATGCACTCCAATGAAACCCATGGCGAAACGACAGCAGTCAGGTGTAACTACACTAGAGGGAGATCCGTGTCTGATCATTACGAGGGTCTCCTTATTTGACGGATGCGAACAAACGTTTTCTTCAATGCTGACTTGAATACTTTTCCTGTGTGGCGAACTTACTGATTTGGAAGAGAGAGAGAGAGAGGGGGGGGGCGTAACTTCGGCGCGATGTCCACTCGGAGCAAACCAACTTCTAATAATCTGTCATGTTACGGATATGATTGCGTTCTTAACGCGTCCTTTTAACCGTTGGAAATCTGGGGACTCCTTTGTAAGGAAAGAATGCTTCAAGTTGCCTTCTTCGTTGACCTTCAGCTCTAGAATGTTTTTTTTTTGTTTGTTTCTTTCACGTGAAGGTTTCGAACCGGTAATGCATTAGAACCGGGCGTTACGTAATCTACGATATCCTAAGAACTTGGATTTTTAAGCCCCTTCAGAACTGCAGCAAGCGAGGCGGTGATCTGACACATGGAAAAGAAACTCCCCTTCCATCTAAACACAGTCCCCGATATCGACGCCCACGCTGGAATTAGATGCGAGTGGAAAAGGCAACAACCGGACCCTAAGTCTCACTAAGTGCAGCCAGCCTTACACGATATTTCTGTGGGCTGGTTTGGAGTTAGCCCACACGGTCGACTGAGATGAAAAAGTGCATCAGGAACGTTCATTGGGGAGCTGTCTGCTTTGGGAAACAAGAACCGACTTTTGGGACAGAGAGGAGCATTGGGTTAAGTCGGATGGAGAGTTTGCTCTCTTTGTATTCTATTTCGATCCGATCAACCATTTTATTCAGTTGGGAGGGAGAAGCTTTAATATTTTTCCCGATTGGCTTGGGGATGCACTTTTTCATCGAAGAATAAAAACTCTAATTAAATTGAGTGTTCGTGGAGCATACAAAACCGATCGCTACTGTCAGAAACATTACGGGAAAAAGTGTCCTAAAATAGTGGTTGCTTGTGTTCTTAGGAGGCAAGTGTCTCTGCGATCGAGAACCGCACGTACTTCCGTGATGGTTTTTTCGCTTCAGCGTACTTCACCAGGCAGCCCTTTCCTCTGGTTGTTGGTTGATGGGGATTTTCTGCTACAAACGGATTGCTTGTTAAGAGGGGATGCAGAAACACTCGTTCCTCTTCTTCCGTCCATCGCTAAAAGTTTCACCGGAAAAAAAATCTGCCAGCGAACTTCGCTTGATGCGAGGAAGTTTTCGTTCTAACGAAAACTGAAAGGAAGATCATGCAGTCAACATTTGTCGATTTTTCTTCGCTTCAGCCGATTGACATTTCCTCGTGCATTTTGGAAGCTTCTTCCTCTCGTTCGCAGGAGTCACTTCTGGAAATGTGTTCTGGTCAGTTGGAAGAAGATAAAGTTACAGAGTTCAAGTTTCCCCTGCTGCGCGGAGAGACGAAGGAATCTTTCTTGGAGAACGCAGTCCCAGAGTTTTTTTTTTTTTTTTTTCGTTTTCCCATCCGTGTGCGTTGTTGAAGCGTTATAAAAAGGTTGACCGTCGATCAAGGAGAGTTCCGTTCAATTTAATTTCCAATGCCGGAAACGAATGTCAGCACCTCGATTGACAGCGCAGTCGACGCCGTAAATGGAGCGCGACCTTTCCGAAACGAAACTCTCGCCAGGCAAACCAACGCCTTCATTCTCCGCTGTGCCGTTCGCCAGAAAATGATCGCGCTTGTCCTGTACTTCTGCTGTTTCAGCTCCACCGCTGCGGGAATCGTCGACTCCACGGACTGTAAGTGAGTTCGCTTTCTGTCTTGTTTAGAACACCCTTCGCAATGTGCTTCCGTCCCCAAACACAATACAGGAGGGTTTGCTGAGACGAAACTCGAAGAAAATAGAGAGAGAGAGAGAGAGACTCTTCTTCTGGCCAAGTTAAACTCACTAATGAAACATTCGTGGGTGAGTTGAAGACGAATGGAATTCCAATGAAAGACACCCCCCCTCCTCGTTTTGCTGCCCCACAGTTTCCTAAATGTGCAATTCGGAGAACTTCCAAAATCCTTTCTTTCTTATTAGCAGGGCGGACTGATGGTTGCTCCAAAGCCATAACGTTTAGGGTCCCCCCCCCCCCATCTTCTGAGTCAACTTTCAGTTAAACAGATTTACGGAAAGAGGCCTTTGTAATGACACGAAGCCCTAAATTGTAGCTTGCCGCATGCCCGTAAATCTCGCCGTGTTGTTACTCTCCCAGCTGAAAACGAAAGGTTTGATAAACCGTGTGGGAAGAATCTGCGAAGTTAAGGCTGCTCGTAAATAAACGCGATGAAGACACAAGTTAGAACAGAATGTATTTATTCAGCATCTTAGACCGGGATGGGCGCGTGAGTGATGTGCGTATCAAAGATTACTTGAGAAGAAAGGCGCCCTCAGAAAGTGGAGTTAGCGAGGAGCATAACGACTGCTCTTGTTGGCTGCACTGTTCAGAGGCGGAAAGAAGAATACCTCGAACGTAAGAAGGGGGAAGTTTTTCTAAACGAGGTAAAATTAAATGAAAATGTAAAGTAGGATAAACTTCAACGGCGTTTTAAAAGTTGGCTGGTGGTGGAACAAATCTAATACGGGAATCGACGCGCAAACGATTCACGACGGAAATGACTTCTCGAAACCGCAAACGTACTCTTTCGCCAGCCGTTTTTTGAGTCTTCTGGTCGACCAGACTGGGTCACTACGACGCTTTCTTTTTTTCTCACTTTTCACTGGAACTAAATGCGATGGCCACTTCTCTCTCTCTCTCTCTCTCTCTCTCTCTCTCTCTCTCTCTCTCTCTCTCTCTCTCTCTCTCTCTCCCAGCCCACAGTGCAATTGCAGAAACACTTTCCATTTGCTCAAATTATAACCTTTCGAGCGCAAAAATTCCACTTCCGATGCCCGACAAGTGACCCGCAACGGGGAATAGCAAAAGGGGTGCATTTTGTAGATAACTGGGAAAACAAAATCCTGCAGAGACCGGAAACTCATACGCTGATCAAAACAATCGGGAAAACAGAAGAATAAACGTAAAATCTTCCTCTTTCCAGATGGCGTTGGCATCTCTCGTCCACGCACTCACCCACCAAATCTCGGTTGTGAGGGTTTCCTCTAAAAAGCATGTCAGAGAAGAGCCGTTTGCGTTTCTTGCTCGCACTCTGCAAGAATGTTGAAGCTTCGATGTTTGATCACATCGCATTCAAGTGCAGTCCGACGAATGCGTGCTGGAATGCTACCTCCTCCTCCGCTTACTCATCTCTCAATGAACACCAGAAAGCCTTAGAGGAAGAATCCCCCCCCCCCCAGCGCTCTCATAAACATAAATAACCACACAGCAATTTCCATAATTTTCCCTGCAACCATCGAGCCATTTGTGGTCTCTCGAATCTGGCGATGTAATTCACCTCCCAACTTGTGTCACACCACTGGTCACCTAATTTTTTTTTTTATCGAAATCCACCATCGGGTTCATATTAATCACTCTGCGTTATCTCCACCCTAATGATGCACCTTCTCAAAATGATCGCCCACGACTATTCCCCATGCATTGCTTAAGTCCTTTCTGTGGAGTTTGTTAGCCATGGGAGCCCTCCTTCCAAGCTGGTTCTTCACTTTATTATAATCAACTGCTTTGTTGTCCCGCATGTACTCCGTTTTAATTTTCACTAATTCGGGATGCACGAAGCGACATACACTCCGTTTGGCATTTATACACCTACCTAGGTGGGTAGGTGCATAAAACCCATTCTCTTCTTTAAAATATAATAATGTGCTGGTGGCCTGTGAGAAAGGCAGGCCTCTCCAAGAAAGAGCGTTGTGAGTTTGAGTTTAGTCGTCGACTACAAGAAATGTTTTCAAGTTTCCAGCAGTAAAAATCTTTATGGAAAACATCAAATAACTCGGGAACAGGATTTTACACTACAAGTGGCTTTTTAATTGCAAAACACTCGACCATACAACTCGCACTATTACAGATAGTAATACGAGTGTTAGCAGTTGGGGCGCCACGAGGTGATACTTGACTGTTGTGTAAAAGCTTTGATTAGTTTGAGCTCATTATAGTAAATACTTGAAGGATGGAGGAGTTTGGCTGCCTTCTGGGCTTCGAAAAGTAAATCGAAACTGAAGGAAGTTTTGTCTCGATTGTCGAACTTTTGTCACCTTCGGGCTTTCCAACCTACCGTTGGAAACCGTTTAGCTTCCCAACATATTTTGATTGCCCTTTTGATACCAACGTTTATGACCGACGGTCGACTATTCTGGGGATGCCTGATGACAGAGAACAAGAAAGGACTTTCTCAGTTTGACTGTTTCATTCTGCGCATTCTCTGATTCCTGTAGAAAAAGAGCATTTGTTGGTTTCAATTTTGTGGGGGTTACGAACGAGGATCTCTTTCTTTCTTTCTTTCTTATGCTTCCAAATGTTGAGTTCGCAACCCCATTGAGTTCTTGCAGGTCATTCTACAGAATGCAAATCAATAACGATTCTTTCTGAACATCGTAAGCGGGAGGCCAACTTCCTACCATCCCCATTCCGCTTTCTCGAAGCATCCCGTTTACTTTAATATTTTCGGGCGAGCAGTTGCGGGTTTGTTTTTTTTCTTTGCTTCTTTCTTTCAGGTCCGGGCATCGTCAACAACGCAACAGACGTCACTGTGGATTTTGCTGGCTGTGAGGGAAACATCACGTGCAATCCGTGGATCAATTCCTACAAGGTCAACACGCAGCTTTCCTTCAGTGAGTATCAAAAATTTATTGAAGCCTTTAAAGTCTCGAAACATTTTTTTTTGTCCTCTTCAAACGGACCCTCGTGAGTTATAAGAGAAATGAGCATTCGCATCATCAGAGTCGGGAAATGCGGTTCAGCAGTGTGTGTGTGTGTGTGTGTGTGTGTGTGTGTGTGTGTGTGTGTGTGTGTGTGTGTGTGTGTGTGTGTGTGTGTGTTTGCGGTGAAGGGGAAGAATTCAGATTTGGCTTCCTGAACTATTGGAAGGAGCGAACTCGAATCTGCTTTATTCACTGCCGCCCCATTCATCCACATTCGCATTCCCACTCGGAGAACGAAGTCGTCCCGTTTTACTTTAGAAATCCTCCTCATGAATTTCGGCTATCATTTAAGAAAATGTTTTGTGCAGCCTTAATGGAACGCCCCTATTTGAATTGCAGATCCTCATCGTAGCTTTCAGGTATGGTGCGTATCCCGGATGGAGGTGATATTTTCTGGAGAAAGCCCCATTAGCTGGTTAACAGCTCCAAGTAATTTCCTCTTCTGTAGCTCGAGGTTGGTGCGTATCCCGTCTAGGAAGCATGGACCTTTCACCTGAAGTGAGATATCTTCCGCTCTCGGCAGCTAATGTACCTTCGCTACGGTTGCAGCAGGATTTTTGTCTTCCGGAGGACTTCGTTTTAAGCACCCAAAGAACACAGTTATCATGTCGAGAATGCTTTCTAGCTAGTCTTAGTGCACGAGAAGACCATTAACGACAAACTGTGCACTTCAACAATTCTTAACAGCTGTCTAATAGAGATGGAAATTTTTACAGCTCGTAGATCGCTAAGTATTTGAGAAGAAATTACGTTCTTGTTTTAATCGTTTGAGCGCGAAACATGAAGTCGATGACTACACATGAATTGTTTCAGTATCGCATAATTTTAAACGCACTTCCTTTGGGAGGTGTACGTTGCAATGCATCATGGGAAGGATTAATACCGAGCCTGTTCTGCGATATGAGTACAGGAATGATCTTTACACAGTAAATGATCCTGGAGATCAAAACAACCAGATATTATGGCGAGTTGACATGACTCGACTGTTTCATACTCGTTAAAACGATCCTCCTATGGTCAAGTCATGCTGATTTATCTTTGCAGTTAAACTTGATTAAAATTAACTTAGGTTACTTTCATATTTACCACTATCTTAGTCTGATATTAACAATGAAATTGCATAAATCTTTCACTTTAGAAATTATGGACTTTAAAACCGTGTTATTAATAACTCTTTTATTTTCCCGACGTTTCGGTCTTCACATTAAGATCATCATCTGGAGCATATGCAAATATATAGGACAAGCCGAGTTACATTACATACAGAAAGCTAGAGAAACAATGATTTGATCACCGGTTATTCTGCTGGCATGACCTCTAGAGAAAAAAATAATAATTATTTAGAAACTACATCCAGCTAAATTCTATTCAAGATAACATGAATAAACATTCTTACAGAGTTTTATTTCAGTAACAATGATGTCCTGTTTTAGCATTACAATGGTTATTTTTGATTTAGGATTCTGGATTATCTACAGTCCTGTTTATAGTTACTCTTAGAGAGGAAGGTTCCGTGGGTAGAATATGTGCCTTCCATATGCTTGGGATTTATAGACCATCATTATTGTTCAGATTGGGGTAGTTGATAAGAATCTCACAGGATCCCTTAAATTTGCGTTCAAACCATGTTTTGGTGTGATGTTAACATCTAATGGTTTTCCAATCAATTCTATGTAAAATGTTCAGGGCATGATCAGAAAGACCAGCCTCACATTGTTATTATGTTTAATGTGTCGTTTATGTTCGTTTTGTCTGCTAGGAATTGTGTGGCCTGTTTCCCCTATATATGGTATGTTACAGGTGCAATAAATACGGTTTACTCCAGGGTGGGCCAGCAGAGGGAGTGGGTCTTTGGATGAGTTGAGTACGCTTTTTAATTTTGCAGGAGGTTTAAAGGTAGCTTTGAGGTTATATTTTTGTAGTATTCTGTTTATTTTATCTGATGTCCCTTTAATGTAAGGAATGGTTATAGTTTTATTGTATCTGGTTTGTCTTTGTTTTTTTACTGAGGTAATGTAGAGAATTTTGTTAATAGTGTTTTGGCTGTACCCATTTTTTTGAAAAGTATTGCTGATAACTTTAAATTTTCGTCTTTCAGTGCTTGTTCACTGGATCAGAAACACACAACACTTCATAAACATTATCAAAGACATTACTTTATAAAAGTATGATTTATTAGTCAGTTTTGACGTCTCTGCCCTCTTTACGAATGTCCCAATCAATGACACAATCCTTCTCTTACAGAACAAATTTCTTCCAGATATCATAGCGCTTTGCGCATGCATTACGTTCTGGTTATTTTGTATGGCAAAACGCTTTCTACCTACAAAAAGAAAGCACAGCCATGGACTCGCCATTATCCCCCTATTGCTAACTTTTATATGGAACATTTTGAGCAACATGCTATAGATTCCTCTCCTTTTCTGTCGTCAATGTATCTAAGCCCAAAGTCTGGCTTAGATAGGTTGACGATGTTTTCGCGATCTGGTTCCATGGCCGCCAGGCACTAGACCCATTCCTTAGTCACCTAAACAAACAACACAAACAATTCACAATTGAGATCGAAAGGCAGAACACACTGCCATTTCTAGATACACTTGTCTCACGTCTTCTTTCTGGCGATCTTTCCTTCACTGTTTACCTAAACCCGACACATACTGGCCAATATACAGTATACATATAAACTACTACCACCACCCAATACAAAAACTAGGTGTCATTAATACTCTAAAAAACAGGGCTCTGAAGATCTTCTCCAATGAACAAGCGCCGAAAGATGAATTTAAAGTTATCAGCAATAATTTAAAAAAAATGGTTACAGCCAAAACACTATTAACAAAATACTCTGCAAGACTTCAATAAAAAACAAAGACAAACCAGATACAATAAAACTATAATCATTCCTTACATTAAATGGACATCAGATAAAATAAACAGAATACCACAAAAATACAACCTCAAAGCTAATTTTAAACCTCCTGAGAAATTAAAAAGCTTACTCAACTCATCCAAAGATCCACTCCCTCTGCTGGCCCACCATGGAGTATACGTATTTATTGCACCTGTAATCTACCACATATAGGGAAAACAGGATGCACAATTCCTAGCAGACAAAACGAACATAAGCGACACATTAAACATAATAACAATGTGAGGCTGGTCTTTCTGATCATGCCCTGAACATTTTACATAGAATTGATTGGAAAACCATTAGATGTTAACATCACACCAAAACATGGTATGGACGCAAATTTAAGGAAGCCTGTGAGATTATTATCAACCACCCCAATCTAAACAATAATGGTGGTCTATAAATCCCAAGCATATGGAAGGCACATATTCTACCCACGGAACCTTCCTCGCTAAGAGTAACTATAAACAGGACTGTAGATAATCCAGGATCCTAAATCAAAAATAACCATTGAAATGCTAAAACAGGACATCATTGTTACTGAAAGAAAACTCTGTAAGAATGTTTATTCATGTTATCTTGAATAGAATTTAGCTTGATGTAGTTTCTAAATAATTATTTTTTTTTCTCTAGAGGTCTTGCCAGCAGAATAACCGGTGATCAAATCATTGTTTCTCTAGCTTTCTGCATGTAATGTAACTCGGCTTGTCCTGTATATTTGTATATGCTCCAGATGATGATCTTAATATGAAGACCGAAACTTTGGGAAAATAAAAGAGTTATTAATAACACGGTTTTAAAGTTCATAATTTCTAAAATAGTTCACCAAATCTGGAATCCAATTCAGGCTGGAGTGATTTCACGAGCCCACCGTAACAGACACGTTCTGCCTCACTTCTCACGTCAGGAAATGCAGAAGGAGTCAGTACATTCACGGCCACACTTTCACATTTTGCTGCCGCAAATGTGAATCTTTTTGAGAATAAGTTTCGTATGATGGTAGACGTGCAATTCGCTCCTCTAAACGAAGGTTATGCGAATGGATACATTGGAACGTTGGCAATCCTTCTTGCGCTGCGAGACGTTTCCTCTCGCGATTTACATCTTGTTTGGTCATGAAAGAGGTTAGTTTACGGCTTGCACTTTTTGCTGGATCAGATATGTTTGGATTTGAGTGTACAATGTTATCTGAATTGTGTTCAACAGGAAATCCAGCTCTATAAGCGAGGCTATACATTTTACCACTCACATTATGACTTTCAGTTAGAAAAAGGGAATTCTTATTTGAAGGTAATAACTCTACTTGCGCAACGGGCATCTCACGGTCCATTTTCAACAAATTGAATTGATAATTGATTACTGCACTCTTCATTCAGATAATGTTGGAGTTTACACCACCATCATCAACACATCGATATTTTGAAGAACACCAAATTAAAACTAGAACTCATTCGCGCGTGTCTATTGCGTCAGCCATGCAACACATACCCACCCACCCACCCACCCACAAAGTTGATTCATATTCTCGACTCATGTGTGTATTATAATGCTACCTGTGGAAATTGGGAAAGCCATTTGAATTAGCTATAACGCCATCTATTGGAAAAGTGTAAACCTATTTACTAATGTGCAACAAACTGCATAGTTAAGTTCGAGTTTACGAAAAAGATAAAATAAGAAAATAGTATTAAAAACAGAGGTATTTGTCGTCTCGTTTGCATTTCTCGAGACAATGGGATCGGTGACTGAAAACGAGACAATCCAGTTAAAAACGGGACGTATCGTCATATTGTTCTAACCCACTTCTCTTGACCACTCCAGGATTCGTGGTGCCTGCATTCATCCAATAGAAGGATGATTGCCTATGGTATGGCTCCACTTACAACTTTAATCAAGGTCTTTGGTAGATAGTTTCCCTGGGAAATCTGAGTGGTAGGTTTTTGACTATCATTCGTGATTTTGATCAGGTGGAACTATCACTGAGCATCCTGAGTGATACTCAGTGGTGGATATTTTTCCACAACATTTTTTCATTTGATCTTCTTCATTTCACAGCTTTGCATGAGTGCGCACATTCTTCTTAGTTGACAACTTTTGTGATGCACAAATCACCAAGATTTCCAAACTATTAGCTTCTGCAGCCTCATCTTCTGATCTTCAATCTGTCATTCGCTGGAATTACAAAAACTCTTTTCATTTTCAGCGCTAATGAAAGTCATTCTCGTTTATTCCTCCTAACAAGGAGTCCTTTTCATCCGTTCTTACTTTTGGTAAGGTCCAAATCTCTGGATAGGATGCGATTTTACTTCTCATGATACCTCTACATTTCTTTAATTTCTCCACATTAAACTGATTCCCATTATCTTTTGCCCATACTGAAGGCCTATTTAAATCATCCTGAAAGCTCACCACATTGTCTTGATTAACTATTGCTCTACCTAATTTCGCATCAGCAGCAAACAACTGAATATTTCCTCTCAGGTTATTTCCTATGTCATTTATGTATAAATTTATATTCAAATGGTCACTTTCACCAATTGGAGGTAATATTGTCACCTTGCCTCCAATTGGACCTATGATCAGGTTCAAGTCTCACCCCTAATCCCCTCCATCACTTGCTGCCTTAAGTAATTATCTCTCAGCAGGTGCATTATGTTCACATAAAAAGTTTAATATGCTTTAATAAATTAATCTGTCTATGTTTTAGTCAGTAATGGATAAACATGTTGAATAAAGGCATCCTAAGACTGGATGCTATTCGCACCAAGTCTTGTAGATGTAGATCTATAGTTATATATGTACTGTAATGCGTTTTGATCGACGCAATTTGCTCCAAGGTATTCTCTGTTGGTGCTGATGCCATACCACTTCATATCTTAATCCCATCTATGTCGTTATGGTTGACTTGTTTGATGGCTTTAAAGAAGTGTGCGTTATGGGAAGAAAGACTGCTGTTAAATCGTTAACTATTTAATGCCTATGGGATTGGTCTCTGAATGGATTTTGAATACGATGAATATTAGTTTATCGGAGTTGAGGGGGTTTTAGTTGATTGTAAGAGTGCACGTCAGTGACCATGCAAATACCATATTGACCTTTTGCTTGATGTATGAACACTATTAGCTGTCATTTACCCGCTGAGTGATGTAACCTGACAATCAAAGTAGGTTAATATCATGCGCGTATGTGCTAAGCATGACCGGAAGAAGAACGTCCCTTCTTTCTTGGAAGACATACAGGGAAAATATCATGCCAGTCATCGGAAGGTGATTAATGTCGAACTCATACAGTGAAGTGGTTAACAGTGTAGAGGAAGGAACCTATTGAGGGAATGGATCAGTTTTAGTTAGGTGAAGTACGGAAATAAACATTAATTCCACTCTATTCACAATTGCACCGCTCTTGTTTCATTTTGCTCTGACAATGTTTTCTTTGACGTTCTTTCAAAGGTTGTGTTAAACATATCTTGGAACAACTTTGATAGTTCCGACTTTTTTCGGATGTAATTCGTATCCCACAGCACATGAGACATCGGTTTTATTTACAGCATACAGTGCGTACGTCTTTGGTTTCGCATGCATCCGTGGGAAAAATAGAAATGGATTGATAAGAACATCAACTCTCTTCAGAGCTGGACGCATTGGCTGGATTGCATTGGCGTTTTATAGCAGTGTTTAATGGTTTAATGCTAATTAAAGTATTTGTTTCCGTTAATTCAAGTGTACGAGCTTTTCTTTTCTCGGATTTAGTTATAATTAGTAAAGCCACATCGGATGATCAACAGGTCAGATTCGAATTATATCACGCGACTGAGTTAGACCATCAGCATCTCGTAGTTAATTGCATCAACTGCAGAACAAGTCAGAGAGAGAAGGCAGTTGACTGTGCACACACTGCGGCTAACGCAGAGTGCAAAACGTTAAAACATGCTCAGGTGGAACTTTCATCGATATATGAGGTCCTTCACGCTATTCGTGAAGTGAAGATATCTCATTGAGGAGCGAGATTAGGAGGACATCTCCTGTCTTATTTGAAGAATTTTCAATTTCTTACTGTTTTGCGAAAAGAAAAAAAAAATAGATGAATGTGTTGCGAACCAAATTCCCGAGTCCGTCCCTTTTCACAGAGGCACTATGCATAGAATACGACCGTTCTTTGCTTTATTTTGGATTCATAATAGTATTTCTGATTTATTTTCGCAAGAGTAAGAAGAAGAAGAAGAAGCACACGCGCAAATCGCAGTTCCCAGTAATAACACAATCGTACCGTCGAAATCTGCGTGATTGCTGTCTCTTGTAGTACGTTAATGTGTAGTGCAGGGTTGTTGTGGTCGACTAATTCTTAGTCAACTAACTTCTAGAGATCTTTAGCGTTACCTGATTCCAAAATGTAGACTTTGCAATGCCTTTTCTGTTCATTATGAAAATATTTGTAGACCTTTCCTACATCTTTGAATTTCTTTTATTATCCATGACTTTGTTTAAGTGATTTTTCTATTTTACTGGATTTGCATATTTCGATATATACAGTATATTAAAATTATATATATAATTATATATATTACATAAATAAGGATTATTTATATATACATTAAGGATTATATATGAATGATTATCGAGTGTTCCTTCCTTACAATTCAGCTTTAATTGCGATTTGTCTGTTTCCAGCTTCCAACACGATGACTGACCAGTTTCTGTCGTTGCGCATCACCTCCGGAGATGGACAGCCCGTGCGACAGTTCGCCTTCTGGTGCTGCAAATTTTGTGCTAAGATCACAACCGAGGACCGAGTTCCTTGTCCGACCTACGGAGGACTACGTGCGGGACGAAGATACATGACGGTTATATACTTCAACCCCAGAAAGTATGTAAGTAGCACTACGGCTACAACACCAATAATATTTGTAGTTTCGTTTTAACGGGGCAGCAGCTGTCCCCATTGCAAAAATGGACACTCCAATCCCACCGCAACTGATCTCTTCCACAGTTATTAAAGAGAAAAGAAGGTTAAAAATTAAAAATACGGCACCTTCCTCTCTGATATGCACGCTGATGTTTCAGTTTACAGAAGTTAAACTATGCATGCACATTAAAAATTAAAACGAATGAATAGGAAAACAAAAACACAAGAAAAGCAGACACTCCATGTCCACCCAATCTGTTGCTCGTTTTCATATTATAACGTGAAAGGACATCATTGGAAGAATAATGAAAGAAGCGCATCTTTATTAACATGGCGTCATTTTATATATACAGTATATATCTTCAAGCAGATTGACTCGGTTTCTAGACATATTAACTATTATCTAATGACTGAATCCCGAGATTATAAGGAAACAAGTAAATTTAATATATCCACACAACTAGTTTCGTCGGGATGCCGACTTCGTAAAGTGTGATAACATAAAAGTAAATAAAAGACTATAAAAACATTGTACTTCTACAACAACAACAGAGCATAAAAAACTGTAGTTATGTTTGAACTTGAGTCCGAAATACAGTTCTAGTGTTATGTACATAACATTAGAACCGTAGTGTTATGTACACGCGAGCGCATGACTTCTCGTGGTCGCCAATACTGAATAGCAGAGCTATGAGGGTCTGACAAACTGTAACTGATATTGCTGTTCGTGTGGGAGGAGTCGAGGATTATTTCTTTTGATTCAAGGATACGACGTTCTAGTTCATCGTATGTATGTTTTAGGTTAACATCCAGTCTATTCGATGTTGGTTGCCTTCATCATTGGAGTTAACTGAGAACAAGACGTGGCTGGAGAGGGCGCTGGCTCGGGTTCTATGATATATGAGATGTCTCTCTGGACATGTGTCTGCAGATACATGTGGTGATGGAGATGGTGATGCTTTTCTTTAGGGTGGCTTAGGATTCACTGGAGTTTTGGTAAAGTGGAGAAACATGTTTTGATATTGAACCTCTTTAAAATTCTTGCCAGTTTAGGGGAGAGGGAACTGACGTAAGGTAAGGAGATGTAGGCTCTAGGGTTAGTAGAAACCTCATTAGTATGTTGATGACGGTGGTATAGTAGTTTGGTAATACTTTTCGAAGAATAACCATTATTTATGAAGGGCCTTTTAAGATGTTTCAGTTCATTTTGGAGCTCTTATTCGTCTACTAAAACGGAGCTGGCACGATGAGCGAGAGTGGATCCAAATTTCTGTGGCGGATAGTGGTGAGAGGACTCATGTAGGTATCTATCTGTATGTGTAGGTTTCCTGAAGATTGAGATTTTTAAAGTATCAGTCAGCCTGTTAAGTTTGATGTCTAGAAAGGCCAGAGAACCGTTTACTTCAAATCAGCGGTAAACTTGATTTCGAGATGAAAGTTATTTAAATGATTTAGAAGAATGATTTAGAGCACGGCACAGACAACCTTCAAGTTTTTGTAAATCATTTAAATGACCGTATCAATGATGGCTCACGTAACATGGTATATACTTGTCGTAATATATTGGAATCGTAATTGAACATGATATATAAATTATAGTGATATCTTGTGATACAAGTTGAAAATACAGGTCAACATTATTTTGTCCGATGAGGCAGTCTCTCAATCTTATTCTGAAAGCATATTCTGAAGTGATTGATTTTATTTCATTTAGGAGTTTATTGTAGCTCTTTGTTGCTAGGTATTCAAAGGATTTATGAAAACTTTCTTTGCTTGTTTTGGGAACTACCAGCAAGTTCCAGCCACAGCGTAAACCAAGTCTACATTATATACTGAAAAACTTACATGGAGTGTCTGCAATGGCAAAATATTATAATGGATAATAGATCGTTGGTTGAATGTGCGAAGTCAGTAATCTGTATGTTCACTGAGCATTCACCGCTGCCGTATGGTCACTCCGATGCTCGGTGATGTTCCACACCAGGCCTTGCAATGTAGATCTGTTGTTTGCTTTTATGGAGGCCTCAACTCTCTGAAGATTAGTCGCTCCACACACCATCCATCCATTTCATTGATGATCTACCCTCCCTTACGCTTTTTCCAGGAATTTTATCTTCTATTACTGTTTTGAAAAGTTCCCCCCCCCCCTTTCAATGTGTTCAAAATATTTTAACTTTCTTTTTAATTTTCTTTCAATATCTTTAAGGAGCCTTAAAAATTCTGCTGATCTTTTCTAACACCCATTCATTTTGTACGCCTTTCAGTATACGATATCCTCAACCACCTTCTGTAACACCACATCTCAAAAGCAGATATCGGTTTCTTATCTGACATCTTTAGGTTCCAACTTTCACATCCATTAGTCGCTGTTGGAAAAACAATTGCATCCAAAATCCTCAACTTTGTTCCCATGGAGATAGATCCATCCTTCCAGATTTAAGCAAGTCTCTGACTGTTGTTTTAGCTACTCCTAACTTTCTGACGTCTTCTGAATAGCAATTCTTCACATTAATAATGGATTCCAGGTAACTTGTCGACTTCCTCAATTATTTTTCCATTAAGGTAAAATTGTTTCTCAAGAGCTTTTCTGTTTGTATTTTTTTTGATAACGATAATCTTTGGGTTGCTAGGATTGAGTTGAAGTCCTCTGTTATTACTGATTTTGTTAACGTTGTCAAGACTTAGTCCTAGTTTTTCCATGTCATTACAAAGGAGAACTGTGTTATCAGTATATCTCGGATTACTGATCAATCTTCCTCCTATCCTAATTCCTGTCCTGAGCTCATCCAATGCTTCACG
This sequence comes from Typopeltis vanoorti, assembly GCF_054136105.1. NCBI lineage: Eukaryota > Metazoa > Arthropoda > Arachnida > Uropygi > Thelyphonidae > Typopeltis > Typopeltis vanoorti. Next base: position 1,359,211 of record NC_143556.1, on the reverse strand, counting down.
GATGATGTCCTCCGTATGTATACTAAACAAGTGAGGAGAAAGTAAATATCCTTGCCTTACTCCTTTCCGACCTGAAGCCAATCAGACAATCCAACACCTGTTCTTACCGTGGCCTTGTTCCTTATACAATTTGGCTATCAACATGATAGTGTGTTGAGGAGAACCCATTCTTTTCATTACTTCCCACAGTTTCACATGCTCAACACAGTCAAAAAAAGCTTTAGAGAAGTCTAAGAAAAATTAACAGAGGGAGTCAAAATTATTTATGTTTTTTATGATCTGTCTAAGACAAAGGATCTGATCGCTGGTGCCTTATTTTTCCTAAAACCTGCTTGTTCCTGTGGAATCTCTGCCTCAATTTTGGCCTCAATCCTATTTAGCATGATCTTCAATAAACGGTTGCTTGCATGAGATATTAAACTAATAGATCTATAGTTCTTGCACGCCTTTATATCAGCTTTCTTATGTAGTGGTATGAAAACCGACTTCTTCCAGTCTCTAGGCCATTATCTTGTCTCCCATATTCTTGTAATCAATCTATGAAATACTCTTATCCCTCCGTCTCCTGTGACCTTAATTAACTCTGCTGGGATTTCATATGCACCTGGGGCCTTATTGCTGTTAAGCTGATCTTTCAACTTCATGCGTAAGTGGAGGAGGTTCCAAATTGGATTGCCTTTAGCTAGCATGGCCAATTTCCTTTCATACTCCTTTTTAGCTTTCCTCGCAATTCTCGTTACGTTTCTGGACTGACTTTATATATTTCATAACTCCTCTCACTCTTATTCTTACGATACATCTTTCCACATCATCTTTTCATGTGGAAAGAATACCGTGATCTCTTGCTTAATAAGGTTGTACACCCATTTCGCTCCCAACTATTTATTTTTCAAACACTAGGGATACATTCAGATACCGCCTCATTTAAGCACTTTTTCAAAGATTCCCATCCATTGCTGACATTTATTCCATTCAGTAACTGATATCTTGGGACCAAAGATAGTATTCTTCTAAGTTGATCATAAATTCCAGCTTGTAGTTCAGCATGTGACCTGTTTTAATCGAAAAACGCAGTATGATAACTGTCACTAATTGGTAGTAAAATAGCCATATTCTTGACAGAGACCCCTTCTGACGCTATGAACAAATCTAAAACTCTGAACTCGAGGTCGTTTTTTTCACATGCTGCTTGAGAAATCTGTCTCGCAACAATTCAATAAATTCCTCTTCATTTTTATGATGAGATTTCTCTTCTACCCAATGAATGCTTGGAGAATTAAAGTTACTCCTAATGATCACTCATATATATATTCTTTCTTTCTTTCTTTCTTGGGGGATATTCCCACAAGAAATGCAATAGTCACCTGTGTCTCACCAAACACACCCGACTTCATTTTCTGTTTTGATCATGTCGAATTGTGTGTGTGTGTGTGTGTGTGTGTGTGTGTTGTGTGTGTGTGTGTGTGTGTGTGTGTGTGTGTGTGTGTGTGTGTGTGTGTGTGTGTGTGTGTGTGTGTGTGTGTTGTCTGAGAGGAGATGTTTATCCATGCTTGTGTTCGTTACGAGAGCGTGTACGTGAGCGTGAGACAGGTAAGCTTCTATTTGTTGCTTGGGTTCTCGTGGGCAAATCTATTCCCAACATTTTGCAGTTGAATTAATTTTTATAACTGATGAAAATTCGATAAAAGAGATTTAAGACGTGTGAGTGATGGTAGATGCGATGTTTTCAAAGTCTGAAAAATTTTAAAAGGTAATCCTGACGTGAACTAAATCAACCAGCTTTGAGAAATGCGCACACAATCAGTTTTATACGAGACCTGTGTAAGAAGCCTAGAAAAAAATCACACACGGCAGATGTTATCAGAACTTCAAAACTAGCACATACAAACGAGGTGAGCAGTAAAGCACCCTTGTATTTATACTTGTTGGAACATGCTAGTTTGTTGCTGACAAGTTCTGGTTCGAAAGGCATATTTGAGTTAAGCGGTTGTTATATTTTTGATGACTTGGTGAGGATTAAACCTTTATTGTTACGTTGTGTAGGACTTAGCATTTCTGAGACCCGCAAACGGAAAGATTTATTTCGCTAGTTAAAAAAAAAAAAACCCTTAACATTGTTCAAGTTAAGGGATATAACATCCCATATCGTTTCTTAGCCGAATAAGAAACTCAAAGAGTTTCATGCCGAATTTAGTAGAAAGTTCGGCGATTCCAAGCGTAAGCAAATACCTGGATACTGCAGCACTGATCCCAAAGGGTAGTGCAAGCTGGGGCAACTCGTGGTAGAAGTGGAGCAAGCTCAGATTACTATTCTTGATATTTACTCATAATGTGAACTTAGTTATTACTGTTCTACATTATGAGAGAAGGTCACTACCCAGACCGGTTTCAACCTTTATTGAGGTGTATTTAAGTAAAGACCTCTCTAAAAATTAGGATGATCCCTAGACCACTCCATCGTGGCCGAAAGACCGTCCAATTCAGCGTTGTTCCACTCAGTGACAGACTCACTCCGTCACCGAGAAGAACTTCTCAGCGTTGGCTCTACCAAGTGGCAGGCTCACCCCCACCACCAGCCAGAGCCATAATCTCAGCGATGGCCCTACTCAGAGACAGGCAAAAACCTATCCCCAAGCAGAGCCTCTCAAGGCCAGTCCCCACCAGTTTCGACCTTTATTGAGGTCTTATCAGTGAGTAGGTAGACTTAGTTAATACCAATTTTGTAGCGAACAGAACTTACATCCCTTCTATGAGTATTGCCGAGAGGTGTCCTAATAAATTCTTAGATATATGAAGAGCCAAAAGCTTCTATTCGGCAACATATAACTTGTTTAAGTTAAGGGATATTACATCCCATATCGTTTCTTAGCCAAATAAGAAACTCAAAGAGTTTCATGCCGAATATAGAAACTATATAAAGTTCCGGTCTGGGTAGTGACCTTCATATATCTAATAATTAGGACACCTCTCGGCAATACTCATAGAAGGGATGTAAGTTCTGTTCGCTACAAACTTGATATTAACTATGTCTACCTACTCACTGATGAGACCCCAATGAGGGTGGAAACCGGTGCGGGGCGGATCTGGCTTTGAGAGGCTTCACTTAGAGGTAGGTTTTTGCCTGTCTCTGAGTGGGGCCACCGCTAAGATTATGGCTCTGCTTGGTGGTGCGGTGAGCCTGCCACTGGGTAGAGCCAATGCTGAGAAGTTCTTCTCGGCGACGGGGTGAGCCTATCATCGAGTGGAACAACGCTGAGTTGGGAGATCTTTCGGGATCGTCTTATTTTTAGAGCCCGCTTCTCCTATGCGTAGGGTTGAAACCGGTCTGGGTAGTGACCTTCTCTCATAATGTAGAACAGTAATACAGCTCCTAGGAGCTAAGTTCACATTATGGGTAAATATCAAGAATAGTGATCGGAGCTTGCTCCACCCTTGCCATGAGTTGCCTCAGCTTGCACTACCTTAAGGGTCAGTTGCTGCAGTATCCAGGTATTTGCTTACGCTTGGAATCACTGAACTTTATATAGTTTCTATATTCGGCATGAAACACTATTTGAATTTCTTATTCGGCTAAGAAACAATATGGGATGCAATATCCCTTAACTTAAACATGTCATGTGTCGCCGAATTGAAGCCTTTGGCTCCTCATATATCTAATAATCCCTTAACATTGTTTTCTTAAAAAATTTTTAAGGTTTTTCTTTTCTTTTTCTTGTCCCCTTTTCAAGCCGTTGGCACCGCTGTCCTCGAGGTTTCTTAAACGTCAGCTGCAAAGCGATCATTTCTCTCATTCCAAAAAATGAAAGTCTTCTTTTTTCCTTATCCTTTCTCTCTTTCCGCGTTTGCCGATCCCCTCTTGTGCAACTCGACAAACGACGTCCCGTTTCGAATTTCTTAATGGATTGTAATAAGTAAAGACATTTTCTTGTAGTGCAGAGTAGGTTGCGGATGGGGGAGGAAAGAAACCTTTTCAGATTCCTGTTTGCTGACTTTTTGTTGTTGTTGTTGTTGCAGAATGTGAACACGATCCGCTTCGTTCTCTCCGCAGGGAACTCGATCATCTTCTGCCGGCAAGTCGACCAGAATTTGCTGCTGCGTAAGTATTATTCCTTAGATTTACGGATTACTCGAAGGGGGGGGGGGTCAATCTTCTTCAACGTCGCCATTTTTGACAACATCGAACCTCTTTGTCCATTAGGAACTTCGTCCTCGGCTACTCGTAATCTGTGGCCGCTTAAGACTTCGGAGCAGAATCAAAAAAGGCTTGAATGAGAAATTCGCATGAGAAATGAATATGCATCTTGGAAGGGTGTGCTAAAACTTTATGAGCACGCTCAAAAATTTGCATATGGGTGGCCGTATCCGGTGTGTGTGTAGGGGAGGGGGGGGATAACGAATCTCCTACACTGATAATGCATAATAGTTTAACTAACAAAGAAAAAAAAAAGAAGAAAAAGGGGATTTATTGTTTCTTCGCGCATTTGCCAATTGATCCGAAGAAATAATCAATTGCTTTATTAACTTACCATAAACCTAACGGGAATTATTCTTTCTCCTTTTTTTCAGCTTAAGAAACCGTGCAAGGACAAGGAGGTTCTGGTCCGAAGAAGTCTTTCCGCAAGGTCGCGGGGTGGTTGAAAATTGTCTTCCTTGAAGCAGAAGAGCGAAACTCAGGGGAAGTTCTTTAATAAACTGTGATTCCAATCTGTGATGGTCTCGTCTTTGTCTCAGTTCACTCGGCACAGTTGGATAAAATTACACCTCACAAGAAATCACGTTCTTCTTCAATCCGTCTTCATACACGTGTACTCAGAGTTTGCGCGTGAAGTGTCTTCGCGACTGGGCCACTCGTACGCAGAGGCTAATGACTTCGTATCACTTGCCTTGCTATCCCGCAATGCGGGTGGTATGCATTATGGGAAGGGCCACTATCCAGACTGGTTTTCGCTCTCATTGAGGTGTCATCAGTGGAGCCAAAGCCAGACGAAGTTGAAGAAGTAATTGATGTGAAGTCCTCTTGATGTAAGAGCAACGGCCTACTTGTGTCACGTGCAAACTCTGCTTTTTTCCCACTTGGATTAAATAAAAATAATTCGTTTGCATCTTTAATTTATTTTGCAAGCCAGCGGGAGGGGAAAAAACTTTCTACGGATATCGAGAAGTCTTATTAGGCGATGAACACTTGATGATTTGCAAGAGGTGAAATCTTCTGCCGTCGAGGGACGGTGATTGGCTGGAATCGCGCAGTCTCCACAGAGGGATTCCAATCTGACTGCATCAGTTCACCTTTTTTAGCACAAATGAAGAAAGGTATTAAGATATTCTCTCATTTACACATGAAAATGAAGATTATATATATATATATAACCAATAAAAAATATATAAATAAATACAAAAACTCATTTACACACACACACACACACACACACACACACACACACACACACACACACACACACACACACACACACACACACACACACACACACACACAAACAAACACAACCAATCTCCTTACTCAACCATCTCTTACCAATTATAAAAAGTGAGTGTATACTACTGAGAAATGACCTACCCTCAACAAAACCATATTCGTCCCCCATCCACCCACTTCTGTATTTTTCTCCTAACCAACATTTCCAGTAACTTGACCATCACTCGCGCGATGTTAATCAGTTGAAAAATTTTAAATTTCTGTTTTGGAGTCTCTTTTATGGAAAGGAACTACTTTTCGCTTTTTTCACTCCTTTGGGAGCCTTCAGAGTTAAGCTTTAACTCTCTTGTGAGGCAAGTCTCAAATTAAACAATCCAGTTGAAGGCACTGCCAAAAATTTTAAATTTAATACATGATTATGGTATCTTGCTAGAACTACGGAAAAGTCAAAATCATCACAATACAATAAATAAATTAAAAAAAAAATAATAGCTAAATTCAATAAATTATCCTGCAAGATATGTACACAATATTTATTAATTGTTGTTTAGCTGTTTTTACCATGTTTAAAAAAGAGTTAAATTCACCAATATGTACTGATTAGAGAGCAGTTAGCTTATTGAGCAACGGCTTGAAATCGTTCCTCAGAATAATGTTTCACAGATGTGATAAATGAAATAATAGCGTAAGAATTACATGGATTCAGAAGAGGAAAAACCAGAAGCGATGCGATACAAAACTCCTCAGAATGATATCATTTGCTCTACAAAAACAGGTCTGCCTCTGATTTTGAAAAAGCTTTTTTGAAAATCCGCGCAGCGTCGAAAAAAAATTCGACACTGCGTGAATGACGATGAAATTAGAGGAATCGTTTAGAAAACGTTGGTCTGCTCTCAAACGATTTAAGAATAAAAAGCGGGATAATAAAATAAGATTAAAATGGAATCAGCAAAATCCGAAGTAAATAAAGCGATTAAAATACGCTTTCTCAATGGATTGATACAAAAAGAGGAGTCCATTTGCGAGAAGATCCGCTGCTGTTTGGATCTTCTCGCAAAGGGTGAAGAAGTATAAAGAACCTCTTAAGATATGCCAGTGACACCGCGCTAATCGCTAAGAACGAAAAAGGATCTGCACAATCAACTAGCAGAAGGCGCTCTGATCAATTTGGACTGTAAAGAAACCTTCAGGAAAAAAGCAGTGATAATCACAGGTAAAGCGGCGGATTACCGAGTCACTTTTTATAATAAACTGCCCTGCCCGCATAACATACCCTTCGCAAAAACCGCGCTGCTCCCACTACCTCTTCATTCATTCCCTGTTTTGCCCTTAACCACCTTTTCCAATACTTCGACTACCAACCCTAAAATACTGATATGTCGATGATTTGCTACCTCTGTTCCGGATCCTCCTTTTATGCTATCCCCCCCCCCCCCAACCCCACCCCTCTTTCATTCCCGTGGGAGTTTTACAGAGCTAAGACTCAAATTAAAATAGTCTGCTCAAAGGCGTTATCAGTTGCGTAGCCCATCCTAGCGATCCACAAGCCGATGCCATCCCGTCCGAACCGATGATATCAAGATTCTGTAATGTCTTCTGCACCCCCCCTCCCCTCCTCATTCATCGAGTGTAGTCGCACATTTAACTCCCGTCATCGGTCAGTTTGTGTTTAAAGAAGAAACACCCTGCTCATTTAAGTTGCGGTTTTCGTTTGGCAAGAAAAAAAATGCACTTCGGAAGAATCGTGAAAGCGATGCGGCATAAAAAACATTTCATTTTGTTATTGTTAATTGAGTGGAATTTTCATGAAGGAAACCGTTAAATGGCAATGATTTCCTTCAGGAATCTGTTTAACCGAAATTATATGAAAAAAATGGCAAAACAACAAAATCGAGCTTTCTTTAGAAAATTCTAAAAGAGACTAAAAGCTTGGAACACACGCTTTTAATGTACGGCACTCACGAACCAAAACATTATGACCACCTATTGGAAGTTTTTTTTCCCACTTGGTTAGACTATGAATTATACTAAATATATAATTTATTATGACCACCTACCCGTCATCTCTTTGGCCGACATTCCCGCTTGCACCGGCCTTGGTATTAACTCCACTGGACCACAGAAGGTATCCCGAGTTATTTTGGATCAACTTAACAGAATAACTTCCCCGAGGTAGGAGCACACGGAATGCTTCGATATGCTCTTTGAAAGCTGCTTGAATAATACGGGCTCGTGACACGGAGCGTTGTCTTGTTGGAAGAGACCCGATCCACCAGGCCCACATTGTCGCCATGTGGGACAACACCCAGTGCGAAGCACCACCGAGGTAAGCGGTCAAGATGAGTTTTGAATGAAGGATGAGAGGACCCAATGATCACCACAAGAACAAATCCCCGTTCCAGGATCCGTCACCATCGGCATGTTTGTGGCAATCGTGCAGTTTGGTTCGTCGCAAACGGGCCATGGGGTCACAGTGTTTTGGCTCGAGGGAGTGTGCTTTTCAAAAGTTGCAGAATAACAAAGAAATGAATTGGGGCTCACAATGAAGCCTTCAGTTTCGCTTTTTCTTGTATTTGATTTACCTGTCAAGTTAGAAATTAAACGCTTAATCTTGCCGATTAAATTTTCTTGCGAAAAAAAAAGAATATCAACTCGAATATTCACGAATGGTTGAGCCCGCATTTGTTTATGGTCTTTGTGTTGTTTACTTGCAAGATTTTCATGTAATTTATTTAATACCGAACAGAATAATGAGTCCGAAACAGAATTAGATTGAAAATGGTGAGTGTGTAAACGAATACACGAATACAAGAATGTAATACAATAAACCAAAAAGAAAAGAAAAGAAAAAGGTAAGAAACAAAAGAAACTTACACCATACACATGGACAGTCAGCAGTAATGACGATATGCAGGCTGTTTCGAATAAATCATGCGAAAGGTGAAAGATAAAAGAAAGAACAGTCACGAGTATATGGACGTTAAAACTGCACCAGATTTGTTATGCTAATTTGGGGAATGAAGAGCGTAGTCTGTGATCTCACACAGACTACGCAAGATTTCGAAGTTTTGGACCAAACATAAGCACTGACGACGATGCTCATTCTTTGATTGCCTTCACTACTAAACTGCAGCAACATTAATCAAAAATAACGAATTTCTCATTCGCTATCCGAAGGTAAAAAAGAAAGTAAGTTCAGTAAAGAAAGGTGAGCAGGAAAGAGAGAGAGAGAGAGAGAGAGAGAGAGAGAGAGAGAGAGAGAGAGAGAGAGAGAGAGAGAGTTGTAGTTTATTATTATTTTTTAAAGGTCCAGCAGGCTAAAATATAAACTTCTAAGTGAGTCAAAGAATGAACAGGTCTAAGCCGCGAATGAATACAAAGCGGCAGGACAGGACAGGGGTCAAGGATGTCTAAAATAGGGATTCTTTGATTGGTTGATGTACTTCGTTATTGTTTTATTTGTTTTTAAGGTATATTTTAATTTAATTCGTTTTATATTTATTTATAAACGTTATAATTTCGCTGGCAACAAGAGTAGACAGTTTTAGAAATGACGAAGCTTAAAACAGCACGTATTTCTGAAGATAACTTTCATGTCAAGGCCGAAAGGTAAAATTTTAATATTATTATCATTTTTTTTTAAATATCGAATGGTAGTTGAGTCTAAATCTAATAGAATGAGCGCTATTCGCAGTTCGGACATTGTCGATCTCGAGAGGTATCTTTCAGTTGTGCAATTTTTTGGTTTTGCGCATTTTCTTCATGATGAGTATTTGTAAGCTGTAATAAATTGTGTCAATGTAACCGACTGTTTTATACAGCGGGGATTCCGATTTTTGTAGGTTTCGGATATACTTTTGTATTTATGTGGTAATCCAATCACGTTAAGAAATTGGAAATTTCGAAAAGTAAAATCGAGAGATTTTTCCTTTTTAGATTGCAATCTGTGGTTGAAGAGGATCAAATAGTTTTGGTATTGAGCTATCGTTAATCATGTATTGGACAACATCAAAATATCTGCCACAGTTCGAAATTGCTGCTGGGAGCCAAGAAAGAAAGAAAGAACGAGAGAGAGAGAGAGAGAGAGAGAGAGAGAGAGAGAGAGAGAGAGAGAGAAGTAAGGTCAAGAAAACTGTGGATCAAGAAAAGTTCCGCAAGTTGTAAACTGACGTTTTTCCCATTTGGAGACCAAAAAGGTGTTTGTGAATATATTGATTATATTTTTTAAATTGCCGAGAATATTTTATTAATTTTGCGTTCTTCTAAAGTTAAGTCATTTATAAGCAGTGTGGACGATGACCATCGACTTTAGCGTGTCTAATAGGGAGGAGGCATCAAGCGAAAAGAGAGAGAGAGAGAGAGAGAGAGAGAGAGAGAGAGAGAGAGAGAGAGAGAAAATTGTCATGTGATGTAATTATTTCTTTCACGTGCATAAGCACTTCATTAGTGTTTCCTTTCTTAAATTTCGGATGTTTTTATTAATGGTCTTATTAGTTGAGAGACTGATTTGTGGTCATCGGCCACACGAGACGGAGAGAGCAAGGGCAAAGTCTTAAATTTAAGACTGAAGAAATAAGAAAGAAATGGCTGGAAGATTATAAGAGTGTAAAACGTTTCCTCAGGGACTCGCGAATTGAATTACACTCACGTTCATAGAAACCGCATCATCTGCTGTAGCCCATGTTTTTTTGGTAATTAAATTTGAATGCCTATTTGAAAAGAGATAATAACCCAATAATTGCCACACATAATGAAGAAGGTAATATAATATTTTTATTTTTGATTAATATTTGTCTCTTTTTAGTACACGACGTGACATAATTAGGAAACGAGAACAAGCTTGACAAATTTGCAAATATTTCAAAACGGAGTGGAGTTTTTCACTCGATAAACAAATAACGATATCAAACTTTAGTTCAAATACACAGTTTTGCGAACATTCAAATATTCACTTTTTGTTGTTTAGTACTACATGAGTCTTTCTCTTGCCTTTATTACAATTAGAATCACATGCTATGCTTCAATCATACTATTCAAAATAATAAAAAATGGGATGCTTTCTAGAATTAAATGGCGTATAAGTGAATAGCAAAAATGATTCATGCTCGTAAGAAATACAATTAATGCAATTTATGAATTAAAACCTGTTATGCAAAGATCAATAGAAATAAATAATAACATATATTTATGCTTTATAGACTTTCAAAAAAGCATTTGACACATTAAGCTATGGAAAGTTAATAGAAATATTAAAAGAAATTCAATTAATATAAATGACCTCAGAATAATAATAGAATTATACTGGAATCAGAAGATACAAATTATAAACGACATTAAAAACGAAGCAACAGCTATCAAAAGAGGATTTAGAGTACAATATTCCCTATGCTTTTCAATGTATAGAGTGAAATGATAAGGAAAGAATATGAAAAAATTGAAATGGGAATAAAAATAAATGGCATTTGAATCAACAAGATTAGATTTGTTGATGATTTGGTGTTCATAGCGAAATCAAAAATAGAGTTACAAAATATAGTTTAAATACTAATCGAAAACAGTCAGAATTGGTACGAATTTAAATACGAATAAAACCAAGTAATAAGCAAAACACAAATTTAAGAGTATCAACAGAATTTCTTCAAAATGTAAATTATTTAGGAGTAATGATTACAGAAGATGGAACAACAGTTATGGAAATGAAATGAACAAAAGGCAAAAGAAGCGTTTAATGAATTACTAATGACTTCTGGAATAAATAAACAGACTGAAATAAGAATAATAAAATCTTATGTATGGTCTACATTGAATTATGGATGTGAGACGTGGGCATGTACAAAATCCATAATCAGGAAATTGCAGGCCTTTGAAATGTGGTGCTGCAAGAGAGCACTGAACATTTCTTGCAAGGAGAAAAAAAAACTAATGAAGAGGTATTGAAGTTAACGGGAACCAAAATAGCACTCGTGGAAGACCTCATAAAGAGAAAGGGCAAGATGGCAGGACACATGCTAAGAGGATCAGCAAGGAAAATGTCTGAAGATACTGAAGGGATAATTAGAGGTAAGAAGATCTCCTGGTGGATCAAGAACTTCTTGGGTTGATCCTGTAAAGAAATGGATGGTAACAAGAGCTCTTACGAGGTTGAAAGAATGGCAGAGGAAAGGACACTCTGGCTTTGGCTTACCGTGAGTGCTAACCTCCTGATTGGAGTAGCTACTTAAGAAGGAGAAGAAAACATAAAACAAGTACTTTTGATGCTGAAGATCACTTCAGAGATGGTAAAATATTTTTAACAAACTAGAGTGTAAATACGAAGAACAACTGGATGTGGGGATGAAATGTATTCAAGAAACAACTCATTTCTCTGGATTGCGTTTTTCATTAGGAAAGATCACACTTCGCACACGCGGCAAGTAAGGAGAAGATAAAGAAAACATCGAAAACTGTAAAGACAATGGATGATGTAGTCGAGCACAAGTTTCTGTGCTTTTGCTTGTATTTCAAGCAAAAGACAGAAGGAATCATTAGCGAAATACCTTCATCCATGGAGAAAAATGTTTCGAAGAGAAAGAGAGAGAGAGAGAGAGAGATGCAACCTTTCTTTGCTTGTCCAGCTTTCTCCCTGGTGTACTTGGATTTTCTGAAGAATTTTCTGCTACCAATTGGACCCGTTGGAGACCTTTTCAACCTCAGGTTGTTTCTGAAACGCACCCTCTTAATTCTGGTAAGAAGATGTACTCATTTCTTCATTTTTTTTAGCCTTTTCTGCCCTCCACAATCCTTGGCTTTCTTACATTTCCACCCGAGGCACCGCTTCTCACCGTAAGGCTGCCGATCATACAGACACTTGAAGTTCGCCTTACATTTGGGATGGTGCACTTCGAAGAGCTTCTTAACATTACTGGATAATATCCAGAAGGGGGCGCTTAACTCTCAGATTTACTTCGAGTTATCTCGCAGTACGTCGAAGGTTTAGGCCTTTCCTTCTCTCTCATGTTTTCCTGCAGATGTTCCACTGAAGCGGGGACGTTCCTCCGTTCTTCCCCTAAGCGCTCAACGTCTGAAATCGTGAGCAGCTACTTAGCTCAAATGATCTGCAGTCACCCCGCTTCAGTTATTGCGCCTTCTTCATAAAAGTGTGTTTCTCTTGACAGCCTTCCTCTCGAAATCGTCTCAAACTTCCAACCGTTTAAAAAAAAAAAAAAAAAAAAAATTCTTTCTCTCTTCGTTGCCTGCAGTGATGTGCTCTAATTAAGATTCGACCAATCTTGCATGTGTGTGTGTGTGTATGTGCGCGCGCGCGCGCGGCAGTACTATTGAAATATCATTATCACGATATATTAGTAGAAAAATGGAGGCAGCAAATCAAGGCAAGAAAGCCAAAGCAGATCATACGAACGGGTGATTCTAGGACAACCTTTGGCACGTGATAGCCGACCTGACAAATGCGCAAGTCCCGCGCTTCTCGTCAAAGGCATCGTGGAAGGTGCAACGAGAAACAACTGGGGTCAGATGTTATTAGCGATGTTGGCGGTTTCGGTTCAGCGATGAATAACAGATCAAGTGGTGCACGTGATTGAATTTAGATGCTACAGAAGCCAATTTGGAAGTTTATTATTATAATCATAATATTATTGTTTATTATTGTACAGAAATCTCTTTTTGTTATTTTTCGAGATCTTTTGGTGGTTTTGTGGGAGATTTTTTTTTTTTGTGTTAACCGCAGTGGCACTGAAATCCATTGTCGTCCATTGAATTGTGAACCTTTATGCAGATGCAGTAAACGTCACCTACGCTGCGAAATACTTGGCCAAGTAGATAACTATTTACGAATGCTTATCGTCAACAGTGTGTTCATCACAATGGGAAAAACAACTTTAATAAACCCTTCATCGAGCTCTTTTGAAGTTCGAAAGAGGGCTTATTGCAGGTGTTCCTCTGGCTCGAGTTACGATCTTGAAAACAGCAGAGCTGACTGGTTTCTCAAAAGGTGAGATATCCCGATTGTATAATCAGTGGCAAAATAACTCACATTGCTCGTTTACGAGGTGCAACTGCGGTCCTAAGACGGAAGCGTTTAATGAAGGCTGTTCCCGAGTCAAATCTCAGCGAACCGTGCTCAGGGAATTGAAGAGGATCGGTATTGGCAGCATTCTCATGCCTATACAGAAGCCACCGATTTCTGCGAAGAGCCGAGTCGTTCGTCTACAGTAGTGTCAGGAGGAACACGTAAGAGGAGACAGCAAGAGTAGAAAACGGTCATGTGGTTCGACGAGTCAGAGTCCATCTTGTTCTCTTCAGACTGCAGGCAGAGAGTTTGGGGGGGGGGGGTCCCATGAAGCAACGAAATCAGCTCGCCTTGTAAACGCAACTCAAGGTTCTGGAGGTGGTGTCACGTTCCGTTGGTACGAAACGTGTCTCCTGATATTGCTGGAAAGTTGGGTGGACTAAAATGAATAGCTGAACACTGTTGTCAATCAAGTCCATCCTGTAACATTGACTTTTTATCGAGCAAGTGACATTCGTTTCATGGACAGTGCACCACTGTCTGCGCAAGATTTATTCAGCAGTAGTTCAGCGAGCATGGCAGTGACTTCCATCATCTGCTTGGCGATCGCAAAGCCAGGGTCTGAACCTCATTGAGAAGATGCATTTGGCATATTATTATTATTATTATTTTTTTTTTATTTGTAAGCTTCCTATAATGGTACAAAATGTTGAAGAATCACGTGTGTAACCTAAGAGCAGCAGCTCATCCAGGTTACGATATGCATAAAGTTACAAAAATTTATGTAATGCATTTTCATTATATACACATATGTACATTCATATAATATACATATTTTTATAATATAATTACATAATAAAATCGCAAATGAAATAAAATTTCATCACATAGAGAAAGTTGCATAACAATTAATTAGGAACAAAATAAAACCAAGCAGTGAAATAGCATTTAAATTTTACGTTTCACACATGAGACTGGATCTTTGAATACAAATATGCTAAAAACCAACAATTTATACAATTAGTTTGAACAGAGCTTCCTCATTTCTGTGGGAAAATAAATACTCTTTGATTAGAGTTTTGTATTGGTTTGGGTTAGTTTCATTTCTTACTGTTAAAGGGTAGTGTGGTGAATACTTTTGTCGCTAAAGAAGTGTAATGTTTGTGTGTTGCTTCTTTATTTGCTTTTGGAACTAAATATTTTAGGCCCTTGTGTCTACTAAGGAAAGCATCTTGTTTGATATTTACGTATTCGTTGTCGTTTTTTATGAATAATAGTACCCTATAGACGTATAAACATCTAAGGGGTAGTATGTTTAGTATGGTGTATTTATTACACATTGCTATATCCTTGTATTTGTTTCTAGTTGAAAGATTTTAATTACTTTATTCTGAGTCGAGACTAAAGGTTTCAGAGTAGTGCGATGTATTCCTCCCCAACTTAATATACCAGATTGCAGTGTGCTTTGAATCCAGGCAGAATATAATATTTTTAGCAAATTTAAATTTAAGAATCTGTTTAGATAGCAAAGTCTGTTTAAAAACATTCGAAAAACATTCGAAAAACATATCCGAAAGCAAAGTCCTCTTTTTTTAAATCCAAGCTAGTTAAAGGACTGTTTGGCAAATGCCTGGCATTTTGTTGACGTACATGCAATCCAACAGCTTTTGGAATCTTTGTCAAACCGAATGTGTGTGCAAATACTTCTAAATGAGGTCCAATGCAGTATTAATAAAAGTTTCTAATTCAGTGTTTGTATTTGTTAGTGAAATAATGGGAAATTCTAGACAGCAGGAGACGAACCATCATTCTCACAAGGGGGAGGGGTCCAGACTCCGATCCAAGCATTCATTTGGACAGTGTTCTTCTTCTTCTGCAGCTTCTCCCACTTAAGTGGGGTCGCTGATAATGATGAGTCTCCTCCATATCCTTCTGTCTTGGGCTGTCACCTCATCACATGATCAAACCATCTCAACCTTGCCTCCTGTATCTTCGCTCCTAAGTTCGTAACTTTCACCGTTCTCCTTACATAGTCATTTCTCAGACGATCCTTTCTGGTCACACCGCACATCCAACTAAGCATTCTCATCTCTGCTACTTCCATCCTGCTGATGTTATTTTTCCTCAGGGCCACAGTTTCCATAGCATATGTCATAGCTGGCCTCACTACTGTCCTATAAATTTTGCCTTTCAGATTGATCGGCACCCTCTTATCGCATAACACTCCAGCCATCTCCCTCCAGTTCCTCCAACCCGCTTGTATCCTGAAACCCACTTCCTTCTCAGCTCCTCCATCTTCTTCCACTGTTGAACTTAAGTATCTAAACTCCCTCACCTTCCTGATGATATTTCCTTCCAGCTCCAGATCTGTCTCCTGGCCGCCGCCCACTCTGCAACACATATACTCTGTCTTACTTCTGCTCAGTCTCATACCTCTCTCTCTTCCAGTACTTTTCTCAATCTTTCCAGTTTAGTACCCGCTTGTCTCTTGCAAACTGCTATACTCGAACTCCCTCAGACACAACCTGCCAGAATAAGCAGAAGCACTCCTGAAGAGTTGCGAATAGATTCGGTTTGCTATAGTAAACATCTAACCTTTTTGGCAATGGCTCAGTTAAGCTTCGTGGGCACGATTTTATTTTATAGCCGGGTCCGAAACTCGGATCGAAATTCATCGAAATCCATAGAGTTTCATGCCGAAAAAACTATCGGCGAGCCCAAGTGTAAATGATCACTTGGGTATTGCGATCCCTGGTGTTGTACTACCGAAGTGATCATTTACACTTGGGCTCGCCGATAGTTTTTTCGGCATGAAACTCTATGGATTTCGATCCGAGTTTCGGACCCGGCTATAAAATAAAACGGGATTTACCATCTCCCTTTCAATTCTTTATTTTGTTGTTTTTTCCCGGTTTAAATAACCTTCCATTTATTGCTGAGCAAAGATGGAAGGGAAAAATCTGCGCAAGAAGTTGCACGAGAAGTTCCGGATGTTCGAAGCTTAAAGTGAAAAACGCGTATTTTAAATTGACAGATTCCAACTAGGATTTCTTGAATGAGGAGGCGTCGCGCAGCGGGGGGTGGGGGGAGCAATAAACTGCTTGAATGAACGAAGAAAGTGAAAATTCTTTCATCAATTAACGCGGCAGAAATTAAACCGCATTCAGTTGCGGTTTGCCTCAACATTGAAGTGGCGCTGATTGCTTGCGAGTTGGCTTTCAGTACACGAATCGTTTTGAGTTTTCTTCGATTTCTGCTGGCGTTACTCGGATTACGTCTCCGAATTAAGGTCAAGCTGAGTCACTTCCTGTGCGACGAAAGGGAATTCAATTCATTTTTAGTGCAACCGGAAATGAAACGGAGGTGATTTAGGGAGGGGGGGGATTTCAGTGCTTACTGAAAAACGCAAGATCGCGTGCGTTTTCAGTAAGAAATGCACGAGAAATAAAATTTCTTTCTGCTTTGCGAATGGGTCGACTCTTGTAATCGCATTGTGGAGGCATCGCAAACAGTGATACGCCGACGAAAGGTCATAAACGGTCCTCCAGCGTATGAGACCATCGGGTTGTACCGTGGATGCTATCGAGTCACTTCAGGCCTCCACTGAGCTCACTACGCTTACTGGAGGCCTGAAGTGGCTCGTGGGCTGGTTTAGACGTCCTCTCGATTAGACGTGATCCGCACCTGACAACATCCCGGTCCGCGTTACGATTCTGCAGTCTCGAAAACCGTGCAGAAATACGGAAGGCGAAGCACGAAACGTCCGCTGATGGTATCCACTGGACGGATACCATCAGCGGACGTTTGAGGAAGCAATCGCAACCTCACGGAGATTTTTTTTCATCCACGAAGATGGTCGGAAGTCGGCAACGGGATAAAGTTGTTGGGCCATTTCTTCCGTGAAACGTTATCTCGTTGCCGACTTCCGACCATCCTCGTGGATGAAAAAAAATCTCCGTGAGGTTGCGATTGCTTCCTCTCGTGTCCCTTCTGATCCATACTCCGTGGGTACAGAACTCTCCCCCCCTTCCCCCCTCTGTTTGGGGATTTCCATTTGTACGATCTCTTACAAACACCGTTTCTCGTTTTGCGTCCCGAAGCGATCTTCCTGCGGGTATTCATAATTCTCGCAGGTGTCTTCCCTTTGCATCACCGAGCAGCTACGATTCCCCCCCCCCCCCCCTACCTCCAACTCTCCGCACACTCGGCATCGGTTGAGGGTGTTTTTAAGTGCCATTCGTTTGTTGATTTTGTTCTGCACGACATAGCTGTCTCGTACGTGTTCGCGACCTTCCTCATCGAAATTCTCGCACTCATCCGAGCGGCGGTGACTCGAAAATGCTCGTGCTGCTTTTGTTAAGCGTTTCCTTTGGCCTCCTTTCTGCGATGGTCGTGGAGTCCTTCGACTGTAAGTAAATCTTTTTTGTTCGGTCACTTAGAATTGGGGTCAGCCGATGACGCGACTTCCCCCAGTAGAACTATTGACGCGAGTGTACACAGAAATGCCCTCGGAAAGGATCGCCTTTCGGAAGTTATTTCGGAAGACGAAACGCTACCGCTTAAATTCAATTAAACGAATTCAATTTGTTAACGTTTCCTTAAATGTACAGATCCCCCCCCCCCTTTCCCTTCTCTCTCTCTCTCTCTCTCTCTCTTTCTTCCTTCAGCCAAGAAACGAACGGGATCGGGAAATGTCGCGGAAATCTGAGGACCGAAGTTGTTCTCATCAGACCGTACGCCGGCCTGAATGCTCTGCCGATACAGAAAGTCCATTCATGCACTCGTGCATTAGTTATTAGGGAAAAAAAAGTATCTAAATTTCAGTTTTAGAATAAGATTACGCTGCTTTTTTTTTTGACCAATAAATTTAATGATGCATTATGCCAACAAGCTTCATCAACTGGGCTGTTTGGTTTCTTCAGGGCATACAAACGGTAAAGACTACTCAAAGTCACGTGGTTGATGGTCTGTTGTAGTGTAAAACGTAGATTAAGCCCAGTAATCGAATATTTCACAAAGTATGGAATATTTAGTCACAGCTATAATTAACTGCGTAATATGGGTTCAGACAACGCGTACCTAATACGATGGGGACGTTGTGTAGAGATAGCAAGCAGAGGAAAGGGCGTTGTCCTATTTTCATACGATGCGATGCAGTAAGTAGCGATTAGCCAACTTTTGTGCGGTTTACAATCTCGATGAATTTCTGTCGTACGTTTCACGCACGATTATTCCACCGTTCTGATAATTTAGTTTAGAATTTAAAACAAATTAATGATGCAGTGGTGTATTCAGATCTGGAGAAGGCCTTTTGATAAATACCTTCATAACAAGCCGCCAATAAAGTGGAAAGCATGAGTTAGTCAGCAGATTGGCGTGCTTAATTAGAGATGGGCTGTCTGATCGGGATCAGCGCGTTGTCTATGGAGCGGCGATATCCCACAGGAGGTCCATTTCGGGCCTTTGCTGTTTGTCTCCTTGATGATGATATTGGGAGAGATCTGAAAGGTGATGCAAAGTGGGGAGGGACTGGAAGGAGTAGAGCGAATGCCGTGGTCGCAACAGGACTTGGATGCGCTTCGCTGGCTGAATGGGGAAGTGAGTGGGATTGCAATTCATGCCGTAAAGTGTAATGTTTTAAAATTTGGGAAGCAAAGATTGGATGTAAATTACGCAATTGCTAGAAATGTCTTGGAGGAGATATGAAGATGGCAGATCTGAGAAAGATTGGAGAGAACAACCGACACACACATATACAGGTTGTTCTCCACAATCGTCCCTCTTTCTTCTCCTCACACAACATAACTGATCTTGACTTGTCTGTATGCATGTGTGTGTGTGTGATCATTCAAGCTTTTTTTTTTTTTTAGAATGTAATTATTGTTTCGTTTGCTAACAGTCTTGTGTTGCGCCTTTGATATACACTTAAAAGTAATTTACTTTTACTGGCGACCGGACACACACACACACACACACACACACACACACACACACACACACACACACACACACACACACACACACACACACACACACACACACACACACACACCGAAAATAATAAGCATTAACCATCCCATTAGGTGGATCTGGTTTCGAGAGCCTACACGGTACAGTGTGGGTGCTAAGCGTGAAACAGAACTGAACTGGAAGGTACAGAGATATTCGCTGCTGCTGCCAGTTAGTTGAGTGGCACTGAATGTTGCAAACATTCGTAGAAAATCAGTATCATTATCGGAGATCTCCGAGTAGTCGAGGACTCATCGGCAGTGGCCATACATCACCTACACCAACTGTCTTACCTCCGCTTAAAGTCATTCGCACCGTGTGCACTCGCCGCTTCAACAGGCAAATTGTTTCACTCATTCACTGCTCTGTGAGCGATAAATCTAGAGCTCTCGTCCCTTTCTTAACCACACACAAACTTTACTTACATGAATGCCCCGCCGTGTCCTCTCCGTACCTTTCATATAATGAAAAATTTCATCAACTGATATCCTGAAACATTCGTTGAGAATTTTATAGTCCTCTCTCATACCACCCCCCTTCCTTCTAGCTAAGAGTGTGTCTGCCGTCCACATACTCTCAATCTTCTTCATAATCTGCATTCCATAATAATTTTCTTACTCTTCTTCTCTTTTCACAGCTTCTTTATCCCTTCGGAACCCAGATGACCACATCTGCGCACAGTAGTCCAGGTGCGATCGTATCAAATGGGATAAATTTGGTTTTCTGAATGTTAATTTTGATTTTGCTTTCATTGACCACGTGTGCAGGCTTAATAGATCGGTTCCATGTTGGCTTATCGCTCGAGGATTGCCGTATCATCAGCAAAGCTGATTAGGTTCCCTTTCAATTGCATCGAACAGAGCTCGTTTATATCGATGAGAACTGAAACGTCCTACAACTGAGCCTTGAGGAGCTCCATTTCTGATGAGCTGGTATTCGCTCAAGGGGCCGTTCGTCTGAACTGCTTGCCACCTGTTTTCTAAACAAGTTTGAAACCATAGGTGACACTTTCTTCCAATTCGGACGGTGTGCAGTTTTGTTAATAGTATGGCATGATTGATAGAATCAAATGCCTTCTGCACGTCTATGAAAATTTTATTTATTTTTATTTATTATGAAAATAGCTGATTTTTTTTGCTGTTGTTCATGCTCTTATACGAGTTCAGAAAAATGTAGGCAAGATTGTTCCGTTTTTCAAGGAATCTTGCCGATTTTTACGGAAGAAAAATCGTTAATTTAAAAATTAACGATTGCTTTTTTTTCATTGCGAGTTCAGGGATTTTGAGCGGATTAAAGTGATTGGTCTGCAGTTATTGATATTTAATATTTAATATATGATATTTAACTTTTTTATAGAAGGGCTTTTAGTTGAGAAGGATGTGTTTGTGATAGGAAGGAGAAATCTTGGATGGTGTTTAGTAACAATATGTATGATTTATTCCATCCTATCCTGTTGGTGTTTAGTTTTATGAACGCATGATCATTGCACGAACCTTCATCTCCCACCTTCCCAGGTGGTTGGTACTCCGCGAATCCCACACCACACAGTATGTTTAGATCCTCGTCCGATTCTCTAGTATTTTTAAGTAAGTCGAAGTTGATATTCCTTAGGCTATAAACTGTTTCAGTTTCGGTACTCTTTCTAGCTCCTCATCGTCTGTTGTGTAATCACGTGATTTATACAGCAGAATAAATGAAGTTGTCCTTATTCTGCAGATAATCGCAAGTACTCATATGACAGTTGCAGTCAGTTCGATTTCAATGCGTATCCCTCGCGGAAATTAAAACTCCACCCGACTTGTTATATGCTCGACAGTTAAAGAATGTGAGGGACCCAGGAATAGCGAAAGCTTTATGCAACGGATTTTCATGCAGTATACTATCAAAGTTTTTACAAAATCCAACATCATCCTAGTGTATCCGTTCCCTTTATTCAACTCAGCTGTAACTTTGTTATAAAATATGAGCAAACTGCTGAAACGTAACTCCATTTTGCAAACTTTCTCGTTCCTTGCAGAGTGTAAGCTTGTTTTCCCACCCATTTCTGTATGCAAGTTCTTATCTACTATTCTAAAATCTTTACAATTATTTCCAAGATACTGATTGGTCGGCACTTGCACATATCGGTTTGGCACACGTTGTACAATGGGATCATCACGTGCTCTCTCCATTCCTGTGGGACCTGCTAAGACTGAAATTATACAAACACGTCAAGTGCCTACCCAAATCCGCCAAACAGCTGGTTGGATGGGCTCTTGAATATCAGCGACCCGCGTGCAACTTTTACTGAAGAAGCCTTCAGTGAGTGAAAAAACAGCGAACGTCTTCCATCTCCAGCGGAGATGGAATAGTCGGTGTCTCAGACGTTTATGGAGATCCTCTAAGAAATTGAGGCTTTGATCTGTAGGCTGGCATTTGAAAGCAAGAAAAAATGTTCGAGTCCTTTATTAGAACAAATAAAGGAAGGTCGTGAAATGAAGCATTTACAGAAATTACCACCATTTCATTTTGCATTTCTTGAATCGCCCGTCGCGTGTACACGCTGAGCAATTTTTTTTTTTTTTTCTGTGCTCGACCACAGATATTTCGGTTTAACATTCCCGATCATGCTTAAGCGACTTTTTTTATTAAATTTTTTTCCTCATATCACAAAGGCCGCCGCAATACACAAGTATCTCCCCGGTACCGATTTGATTATTGATTTACTGCCATAAATGTTGCTTTGTCGCCATAAATCGCTTAGCTTTTTCTTTCCTACTTTCTTTATTTATTTGTTTTTAATTAGTAGTAAAAGCGCAAGCAGTGTCGTCTTTTGTAAACACGAGATATACCCGCCATTAAAAACATTACAAGCTTTGAATTAAAACGGGTCGAACCTTTCGGGTTTTAATCTTTTACTCTGAAAAAAGCTTCCGCTTCGTCCACACAATTCGTTCTCGTCTCAAACGTTACTTTCGTTGAAATAAACTGCGCGCCTCGCAACACGACAAACAAACAAAAAAAAAAACAAACAAACGTGCTGCTTTTGTGTTCTCGATAATAAGGAAGTGGGTCGAAGCCTCTTTTTCAATTTTCTTTTTCAGCCGATTTTATTTCTAAACGAATCGAGCCTCTCTCAAAGCCATTTCGCTTTTCGATTGTTTGTGTTCGCTGTGTGGTCAGCTGGCGCTTCCTGAATCGCCCAAGGATGTGCTTTGGATGGCCCAAGAATGGGTCTCCGTGGGAGCACGTGCGACACAGCGCAGTTGCTCAAATGGAAATCGCACGCAAAATAAGAATTCCTTGTTTGCTTATTTTCATTATAATACGAGCTATAATTATGCGCCTATTTTTTATTTCGATCCCGCACGGGGGAGGTCGCAAGACCTGTAACGCAACAGTGCACCACTGATTAAGAACAAGAAAGGACAAAAGTTACGAACGTTCCGATCTCTTAACATTTTTCTTGAAAAGCTCATTAATTTGCAGTGAGAAGAGGATAAGATTGCGGTCTTGGGGGTTGTCAAGAGGAGAGACATCCGAAGTGTATTTGAAAGGAGAGCTGGCTAAGAAAAGGACCGCAGTTGGAAGAATGATGAGGGTTGTCTGGTGGAATACCAGACGATCCTCATCTTTCTTCGAATGGCGAAGGTCGGCAGGTTAACTCCTTGTGTCACATAATTTTCGCTTCCCTTTTAGTTTTAATCTGTGCAGTTAGATAGGGGGGATAATGGCTAGCTCGTGTTGTGGAGTTAGCGTTACCTAGGAGGATAACGTCCCATTTGGAGTACTCACAATGCGTGAAGTGAACTTGTAGCAATGAAAGTGAAAGAGTCTGAACGAGGAGGGCGAATGCGACTGAACGATTGAAACGCTTTTCGGCGGATTGAAGAGGTTTCATTAAAATAAAATTTCATTTTCGGATTTTGTTTATTAATTATCTTGAAAAGGGTAAAACAATAATTGAGGAACATTATTTGGATCTTTTAACCAGATTAGACGAAAAACATCGTGAGAAAAGACCCGGTTTGCCGAAGAAAAAAACATCTGTCATCAGGACAATGCACCTACCCACAAAGATGTTTTGGCAATGGGAACATTAAGGGATCTGCACTATGAATTATTGAAACATCCACCCTATTCCCCAGATTTGGCTCCCTCTGACTTCTTTCTCTTCCCAAAACTAAAACTCTTCCTCGCTGGTCAGCGTCTTTCTTCGATTCAAGAGGTCATTGCAGTTGTAGAGGGGTATTTTGCAGAACTTGCTACAGGACCGATAATGACGCTGGAGCATCGCTGGAATAAATGTATTAGTCTTAAGGGATTTATTTTATTAAGGGGTTAATTATGTTGAAAAATAAAAATAATTTTGAAATTATAAATTCGTTTATTCATTATTAAGCAGTGAACTTTTGAGACAAACCTGGTATGTGCACATTTGGCTGTAGTCAAGAAAACCTTTTCCTATAGAGTACAAATGTAGTTCGTGCTTATGTTCTGGACACCGGTCTATCTTTTCCGTTCCTGGTAAGTCTCCACGTCGAAAGATGTTTAATTTTGCTACCGAAAGTTTGTAGGGAAAAAAAAGAACAATGTAAGATGGAACCTCATATAAACAGTGTAATATGGAACCTTTTTTTAAGCTTTTATGAGCATCCTTTCTTCTTAAGAAGAAAGGAAGGAGTCGCGGATTCAGTGACGCAGCATTCGGCGATGACACCCGAGAAAGTTGATTCATTTTTTTCCTTTTTTGTTTTTTAAAAATCAAAATTCAAATTCAGGTTTCCACACAGAAATCGGATACGCAGTGGCAGCACATCGACCTATCACAGAGAGATCTTCCTGAAGCGATCAAATTGGTTGCAAATGCCTTGATTATATAGAGAAACCTGTGGAGAATTCATGACTGAATTTAACACGTGAACCACAACAATAAGTTTTTTTATTACGTAAATATTTCGTTCCTAGGTATCTTAGGACATCATCAGTCTATCATGTCTATCGAAAACCGACATTTTCAGGCCGCTACATTCACATTATTTCAGCTCTCATCATCCATCTCAGAAATTTGGCATCATTAAATCACTAGTTTCCAGAGCACACAGATTTTGCTCCTTCGAGGATTCTCTAAAACAAGAATTGGAAATAATCAAAAACACAACCACTCTAAATGGTTACAATCTGAAAACAACTCAGAAATCATCAGCAATTTCTCTGCACTTCAACCTAGACGAGAACAATCCCATAGGATTCCCATACCTTATATCAAAGGCATCTCTGAACGGCTCCGAAAATTATGAAGAAATACAATCTTGCTGCTGCCACCTACAAACCCATCTACCAGATCCAAAACTTGTTACCCTCGCCTAAAGACAAACTTTCACCTATGCTAGTACCTGGTGCATACGAGGTTCCATGCTCATGCAAACTCTCTTATTTTGGACAGACAGGCGGATCAGTTTTTAAACGCATTTTGGAGCATCAAGACCATACCCGCCTCATCAAACCGCATAAATCAGGCCTCGCTCAACAACACGGAGTTGAAAACCGAAACCACAAGATCCACTGGGAAAAGACCAAACTTGTACATAGATCTTTATATAAAGATGAAAGTTTATATAAAGAAAGTGCTGAAGCCCTACTTCACAGACCAAATCTAAACCGCAATGATGTTCGTGCCATCCCTAAAGTATGGGAAATTGTCGTACAAATTGTGCAAATAACTTAACTGAAATTTAATTTTAATTTAATTTAAGTAATTTAGTTCAATTTAATGTAATTTTAGTTCAGGCCCAACCCTCCACTGCACGCAATTTGGATTCCTTTGTACGTACGTGCCCTATCCTTGGTGTCATTCCTAGTATTGCCATACTGTACTGACGATGTCCTAAGATACCTGGGACGAAACATTTACGTAATAAAAAACCTACTACTGTGGTTCACGTGTGTTAAACGTAGTCTTCAAATGTCTTAATACCCGCAACACTCGAGAGAAATCAGAAAACTTCAAAATCTGTCACGTCAGTAAATTGGAAAGCAGCGTCAAACTGACTTCGCAATGAAACATCGTCGAGTAGGACAGTGCTTCCCAAACTTCTGGATGTCAGGACCCCCTTTACAAAAATTAAAATATTTAACGGCCCCCCTCGAAAAAAAAATCGTAATAGAGAGATATATTATTATAATATTTATTGTATTTATATTCAATACAAAACATACACAGCGAATATTGCAAAAATCAAATGCATATATTGCATTTTTTGCCTGTTACCGTTTGGTTCTGAAGACGATGCGGGCTGTTCTGGTAAAATATAAAATACTGTCCTTTTTTTGAGTCTGTTTTTGCTTCTTCTGATTTTCCGCAGGATTTTTTTTTTAATTTTTTATCAGCCACTTATCCATCTTAGGGTTAAATTTTTTAATGTAGAATAGATCAAATAATATCACCACTTACCGATACTGGCACACCACAGACTGATAACATGAAATTAGTGATTACCTGAATAAGGGAATCCTCGGACCAGGAACATTTTTCTCTTTTGTGACTTTTCTCCCTTTACGGTAATCAAGTCTAACGCGAAACAGTCGGCAAAGGCAGGTTATTAAAACGTGCATATGATTGGTGCGGTATTAACAAAAGATCGCGCAACCGAAAGATAAAAGCATAGCCGACAATTGAGTTGAAATGCTAACTCCCTTCAACCGAATTCCATATGTGAAACTGCCATAACATTCATTATATATATATATATATATATATATTACTTAGTTTCAACACTTTTACGGAATTTTAACACGTTCGGTTGAATTTTATTGCTGCATTGGGAAATCGAACTCACACACATCTAATTAATAACAACAGTGTTTAGTTAGATACTGTGTTTGCCCATGCAACATATGGTTTTGTTTC
Source organism: Typopeltis vanoorti (assembly GCF_054136105.1). Lineage (NCBI taxonomy): Eukaryota > Metazoa > Arthropoda > Arachnida > Uropygi > Thelyphonidae > Typopeltis > Typopeltis vanoorti. The sequence goes on along the minus strand of NC_143556.1, from coordinate 1,332,871 downwards.
AGTCTGTACAGCATAGTTTCTGTGTGAGGGGACATGTGATTCATTAATTAGTGTGTTTTTATCCCAGTTGTCTCTAATTGCACTATTTGTTGAGAAATATATTACACTAACTCCTCATACCTTATTCACTGGCATAATAACGATACTTGTTTTTATTGCCTCTGCAGTATAGTGTTTGTTAGGGAGGGGTGTTGTTTACCACTGGAAGCGAGTTACTGTCTCCCCACATGAACTTGTTTAAGCTTTTTTTCATGTGTGAAGTATATGCGAAACTTTTATTGGTAACATAAAACTAGCTCGGATGACAGTGATAATATAAAACGAGTTTTGATATGTATATAAAGTCAATATCAACAGTCCCTGATTACGAACGGGTGATGAAAGGGACAGAAAAAATTTGGAGCTTCCCTGGAGAGCATTCGAAGTAAATACAATTAACCACTGCTTTGAAATGAAACATATGAATAAGCAATATTTACTAATATTCATTAATCGCCGAAATAGCAGGAAGCAAAGTTTGTGAACCTACATCAATGTGTGAATTTTTCCATTAAAATATAAAAAATAACAAAAAAAGAAATAATAAATAATAAAAGTTAAATACGTTTCTTTTAAAATAAAAAAAATCTACTTAGTCTTAAAACATTTTAAATTTGTTTCCATTATTTCACGGCACCCATCAACAAAACCTAAGGCCCCCAAGGGGGCCGCAGCCCACAGTTTGGGAAGCGCTGGAGTAGGAGGAATCGTTGATGCTCAAGGTCCAAATCGTCCGTCAATCGTTGATGACGAATGACGGACGATTTGGCATCGCACAGACGAGAGTCTCCGTCAAAAGTCAGGAAGAACAGGGAACTTCCCGCAGCTGCTAGCAATGATCTGTTCGACGTAATCTCTTCTATTCTTAATAGCCGGTAAGAAAACTGTTCATCAACAATTCGCTATTTAAGAAAAGGCTTAAAAAAGGACCAGTGAAGGAAATCTTTTTGCGTGCTGATTTCCTGCTGCCTCTCCTGAGTCATTTTCGAAAATGACACAGGAGAGGCAGCAGGAAATCAGCACGCGGTGATCATTCCTTATGGACAAGTAAAATGTAAAAAATAGTAACTGCTGTGTTAGTGACTAATTGTACACTGCAAAGAGTCAAAACGTATTCGAATTCACTGTTTGTGCGTTCATTGCTTACATTTTTGTTCAACCTAAAGTGTCAGAAGAAAGCCAAAACTCATCGTACAGAACATCATTCAAACAGCCGTCAGTGAGCTTCCAAGACAAGTTAGGTGAACATCTCTCCAGTGGCTCACTAGCAGGTACTCTTCATACAAATCCAGCACATACTGAAAATCGTAAACAGTTTCACTTTCCCGCAACAACAATTCTTGCGCTGTCTTCAACTGCAGTCATAAACTCGAGCTGCATTTTCTAGCAGCTGGAAGCCACGGCAACAATCTCTGTCCACCTTGGCTATCTGAACTACACTCACTGTCATCTGTCGGTCACAAGAGTGGTACTTTTGCATTCGTAATGTCGTACGCCAAGTCTGGAATCCTCTCGTAATGATATGCTCTCTCTCTCTCTCTCTCCCTCTTAATTTCCAGACCGCCAGAAATAGTTCAAGGTTTAAGATCTTCTATCAATATTCTTAAACGCAAACGTTTTGCCATTTTCGAGTGGTACGATGAGAACTTTGATCTACTTCCTCTTGCGAGCAACTTCAATGCTTCAGAAGCACATTTCCCAATTCCTTCTGAATCGAAAGATTTCATTTCAGGTTTCCTCACTTTCGATAGTACCCTGAATTTCAGATTTTTGTCTGGAGTTCAGAATGTTGTTGAACCAAAATTACATTTCACTTCTCGCTTTGATTCGCAGAAAATCCTTCACAGAGTCCTGATTTTTCTTTCTTTCTTTCTTTTCAGCCAACAACGTGCGGACTAACCAGTCTCTGGAGTTAAACATCACGTCCGACAAACGCGAACCACTCGAACAGTTCCGCTACTGGTCGAACTTCGGTGAATACATAAAGACGGAGGACAGAATTCCTAGCTTCACCACCACCATGGGAATGCTGGCAGGAAAAAGATACAAAGCGGAGTTCTTCTTCACCCCGAGTTCGTTCGTAAGTAATCCGCATGTTTCATTTGGAGAAAGGAAGAGGGTTAGGGTATAAACAGCCATCTAGCGAGAGAGAGAGAGAGAGAGAGAGAGAGAGAGAGAGAGAGAGAGAGAGAGAGAGAGAGAGAGAGAGAGAGAGAGAGACTGCGCGTTTAATTAAATAGAAATAATGTTTTAATTAAATCAACTTTTAAAGAGTTTAAATCTCGGGAAGAAATTTACGGCGCTAAGAGAAAAATAGAGAAGAAATACTCACACTGCATTGCATTCCTTGTTCGTTTTCGTGTAGTGAAAGATTAAAACTTGTAGCCATCTTTTAATTCTCTGCAAGTTTATCGAAAACGAGGATATTACAATCTGCTAATATTTATATTCATAACATGAGTATTTGCACAAATACTATTTCAACAGTTTTTGTTTTTAATAATTGGTAGATCGGAATTTTTCTGGGGCTTAATTCTTTCTTTCTTGTTCTTTTGTACAAATTGTTATCCCACTAACATCAGAAATTATTGTGTGATTGGTCCAACGTGGGAATGGCATGAGCCTATACTCATTCCCCATTCTGTTAGTACTTCGGAGGTGTGGTAAAACAAATTTCTAAAGTGCTTGAAACTCTTTTTTCTTACGTTACATTTATTAACATTTGCATTTTACTCTACATTCACATGTATTCGTTTATATTTTGCATTATATTTATTTAACATTGACGCACATCATCATCATCATCATCATCATCAAATTCCTGACATGTACCCTCAAGGGGTGTACAGGCTATGATAGTACTATATGAAAAATTGACATCATTACTAACTTCCTTTCTACAATTTTCCTCCAAATCAGTCTGTTACTTGTCAAGACTCCAACATTATCAGATCTTATATTTCTTTTTTCTAAGGTACTTTTTATTTTGTCACTCCACCTGCATCTTGGTCTTCCTCTGGGTCTTTTTCCTACCAATCTGGAAGAGAACACTTGTTTTGCTAATCTTTCCTCGCCCATTCTGTTTAAGTGACCATACCACCTGAGATTAGCTCTGCTAACGCATTCCTGGATGCTGACAATGTCAAGTTCTTTCCTAATATCCTCGTTTTTAATATGATACTGGCATTGATGCCATCTGTACATGCCTCTAATCTTTCTCAGGACTCTCATATCTGCGGTCTCTAGTCTTTGGTCAAGTGTTTTACTTCTGACCCAGCTCTCAGATCATAAGTTAAAACTGGTTTGAACAGTCTTGTATACAGCTAATTTAGTGTTCCGACTAATTTCTCTCTTATTCCATATGAATTTATTCAATTGACTTCCCACCATACCAGCTTTGCTGATTCTGTTGTCTATTTCTATATTTAATTTACCATCTTCACTAAAAATCGTGCCTAAGTAACTGAAATGTTTTACTTGTTCCACAGGTTCTCCATTCACAACACAGTTGACATTTTCAATGCTTCTGCCTATTTTCATTGTCGTTGTCTTGTTATTGCTGACCTTCATACCATATCTATTACAACAGTTATTCGATTTAGTCAGGGAATCTTGCAGACTTATAGCGGATTTATTTAGAAGTATAACATCGTCCGCATAAAGCAAAGAGCTGACAATAACATCTCCAATTTTGATATCATGTTTCATTGATAACGTGATCCATATAGATAACAAATAAGTGGAGATAATGTGCACCCTTGTCGCACACTTGACTTAACATCAGACCATCTTCCTGTACCTCCTTCAATTCTAACTGTTGACTTACAACTCAAATAAAGACTAAGTATTGCTTAATATAATGCCCCATTGACACCATAGAACTGTAGCGTATTGAATAGCTCTTCTCTCTTGGCACCGTGTCTTTTCCAGATCGGAAAAAACTTAAATACAGCTCTTTGTTATATTCCCATGATTTCTCAACTATTTGTCGTAAAGTGAAGATCTGATCCTGACAGCCTCTATTTGGTTTGAATCCAGCATGTTCTTCACCAAGCTTTTCTTCCACAATCCTTCTCAACCGTTTTTCAAGTATACTTGAGAAACGGTTGAGAATTTCAAATGATGGTACAACATGACGCATGTTATTATTGTTAATTATTATTATTCGTGGAACATTTGTATATATTGCACATTTTACTTTTTTACTACAAAATTCTGTACTGAATGACTACTGCATGACAAATTGGTGTGTACTTGTGAGTACTGATGCTCGAATGTAAGGTATCAACAAGTGATCCGTCCAAGATTTATCTATTATATATCACTTTCCTCGATGTTAAAAGGGATGCTAGTTGTATTCCACTCATCTCTTTAACCGAGATGAGTTCCTCGATCTCTGCGGTGGTGGTGATGCTCTAGGAATTGTCTGCTGCGCTGTTCTCTTCATTGACTCCCTTTCAGGTTTGCTCTGGGCCAAGCGAACGAAGTATGACCGTTTTCTTGCATGTTTTAGTTGGAAATAGAAGGAGATTTTTGCAGGTGTTGAAGAGGCAAGGTAGTTGCACATCTTTTGACTCATGAGTGTCCCATAACCTCGATCAGTAGACTTCGAGGTTGTGTGATTAATTGCAAGTAGAAGAGGCAGGGCATATCTGACAGCGGTATGTATACGAAAGAAAAACAAATATCTGCAGTCTGGTGGGCCGCAGAAAGTACAAAAAACATTTGAGTGAAAACGTTTGAATTTGTGCGATTGGTGGCGTTGGTAGAATGCTGTGGCACCGCCTTGACTGGATTTCGGCAGAAATTCAGTGGAGACTGAGCCGCAGCAGCTTGCAGTCTAGTACGACAGGTTCCAACAGGATGGTGATCTTAATGGTTTTGAAGAAGCCCATGAAGTGGAATTAGTCACGTGGACGAGGGGAGTCAGGAAAGTTCTGATGAACACCTGGAACAAAAATGATATCAAAGCAACTGACATAAACACAAGAGAGAACATACGAAGATATAAGAACATAAGTTTCATTACGTTCATTACGTTCTTTCTTGGGGTTGTTGCTTTAATACCATTTCTGTTCCTCAGAACTTTCCACCAGAACGTGGTGATATCATTCAGTGATCATATTCTTGTAGGTGATGGGCAACAGAGGTAGAGGGGGGGAGCAGGCGATGTGAGTTGAAAAGCAGATGTAGGTGACTCTCATGTACTGGTGAGTAATTGAATTCTCTGTGCCGCAAGGAATTCTGGGAATGCTTTACTGACTGCTTATTTCATCCATTGGTACTGAGAATTTTCTTTTGAGTTATTTTTTGATATATCTTTGAATCATTTGTTGCAGAGTTGGTATGAATTAAACTTCTTCGTTAGAACTTTTTCATGAGAAGTACTAAGAGCTTGAAGTGGTTTCAAAGTTTTCCACGTTTTTTCGTCTCTACAGCGAGTTTTCCAATATATATATATATATATACAGGGTGTTCGGGATAAATTTGACAGTTTCGTAAGGAAAAAGAAAATCTTCTTTGTATCTATTAAATTTAATGAATTGACAAAAAAACATTACAGGCAGAGTTAATTACAATACTATCAACAAGATTTACTCAAAATAACCACCATTAGCATCGATCACAGCTTCAATTCTGCTTCGGAACCTCGAACAAGCTAATGCTACAGTCTCCCTGGGAAGGGCCGCAAAAACTGTTTTAATTTTATCCATTAACTGGGCTTTTGTATTACTGGAAGTGCGATTGGTGTCTTTTTCAACTGCGCCCCATACAAAATAATCCATGGGGTTAAGGTCTGGGGAGTTTGGAGGCCAAACATTTGGACTGGTGAAGTCGTAGAAATTTTCAGACAACCATTTTTGACTTTTCCCAGAGGTGTGGCAAGGGGCCGAATCCTGCTGCCATACATACGGCCTACCATTGGCTACCCTTGTTATCCAGGGCTTGACTACAGTTAGCAACTCCACGAACAAAGCCCGAATTCCAATGCCAGGGTTCTTCAACACCTGTTCCTGCAGATTTGCGAGGAATTCTGCTGTACGAACGCAATCAGATCGTCTGCTAGGGATCTTTCTTCTTGCTACATCCTCGTAGTCACCATTGCAAGTCTCTAGTTCATGCCTGATTGTTTTTACTGTATTCAGGGAGCATTGGGCAGCAGTCGTAATATCCTTATTTTGATGGCGGGCACGAATCATCATGATACAAGTTATTCTCTTCCATGATTCAGGTGGGTTCCAGCTATCCATCCTTTCTGACATCTTGTATATGAATGAAGAAGGGTCCAAACTTTTAAATGAAGAGAAGTGTGTGTTAATACATGTAACTTACGGAAAAATATAATTAATTATAAATATGTCAAATTTATCCCGAACACCTGTATATATATATATAGGTTGGGCGTGATCATTTAGGTCGAGTGTGCTGCTGTCGTGCTTTTGCAACCCCGCTACAAAATTCACTTCAATTTGACCATATGATTGCATTTTTATTGATGTATGAAAGTTTTAAGAGAGCATCAGCGCTCATCTTAATTGGCCATCCAATGCATTTAATTGTAGGATAACTTTGCATACTTAATTTATCAATTAATATAATTCTAAATAGCATGAATGTCAAATGCTTCACGCACGCCGTTTATGTGAGAAGCACAAAGGGTTTACGCTTCGTGGTGAGATTAGATTATCATTGGCAAATACTTGAGTGGGACATGGATGATTTGAATTGTGACACGTTTTTTTTTTTAAATACAGCGATATAATACGCGAAGAAATCGGAAAAAGTAATCACTTAGGAAATTATTATTTTTTCCGAATTGAAGCGAAATAGGGCTTAAATAACAGCCTTTCTTTAGGGTTAGCAACACAGGTGTTTGATGCCAAGAGCAGGAAAGAGACCAAGAGGAAGACCAAGATGTAGCTAAAATTATTCACACTGAAGTGCCTTAGAAGTACGAAATGTTAGATACGACAATATTGGAGTGCTGAAAATTAAGAGCTTCATTTGGAGGAAAATTGTTGAAGATTAGTAGTAATGTAAACCTAATCATGTAGTGCTGTCATAGTAACGTGAACATTCCTTGGGGTACACATCAGGAAAGTGATGCTGATGATGTTTACAATCGATTGCTTTTCCTGAGTTTAATGATCTGCTAATTTTTCTGCATTCATCTTTTGTGTCTCACGAGTGGGGGCTTGCGACTTGCAGGCATGGGCATGGCTAACCCGGAGTCCCAGAGCTAAGTATGATCTATTTCAAAGCTTTTGGTCATACCTTTCTCTAACTCTTCCACTTCCTGCTTCTACCCTCATACTAACATTCTTCCTAATGAGGATTCTTTATTAAAACTTTTTGTCTGTCTCCTTTCTTGCTTACTAACCCCAGGAGGAGGTCCTCCATTCTCCCTAAAGCTATTAGAGTACTCGAGGGCGAGGGGTGTTTCCTCCTCTTTCAATTAACCACTAATAGTTATAGCAGTAGGCAGCAGCGCTACTTGTATTAACCTCCTGTGTAGCATACATGTTACAATACTGCGATGTGGAAGGCAAAGGGAAACCACCACATACATTCCCAAGTAAAAGCAGCAATGGAAGTTAAAAATGAAGTCAAGATCGGCGATGGAGCCTTCACTGAAGGAGTCATGCCCGGCAGGAGAAGTAACCAGGTTTCTTAGGTCGACAGCCAACGAAATCCTGGTACTTATTCAAAAATGAAGACAAGAAATAAGCTGAATATTAGAACATGGGATGCATGAACACTGCTAAAACCAGGTAAAATAGAAAATGTGAAAAAAGAAATGGAAAGACTTGAAATAGACATTCTGGGCATTAGTGAGACAAGATGGGAGGGAGAGGGTGATTTATGGAGTGGAGAATTTCGGATAATATATTCAGGACAAAAGAAGGGCGAGTCAGGAGTTGCAATAATGCTTCATAAAACAGTTGGAAAGTTAATCACTACAATAATTAACCATAGTGCCAGAATCATGGCGATAAGCATTCAAAATGAACCAGTAAACCTCAATATTATAATGGTCTACATGCCAGCATCACAACATAGCGATGAAGAAATAGAAGAAATTTATGAAGAAATTGAAGACATCTGGAACAGCTTTAAAGACAGAGACAATACAATAATAATGGGAGATTGGAATGCTATAGTGGGAGAAGAGAGCAATGATAATGTCTCAGAAAGATTTGGCCTTGGACGTAGGAATGAAAGAGGAAAGCAATTAATAGAATTTTGTACACAAAAACAGTTAATTATAGCAAATACACTATTTCAAGTTCCAAAAAGAAGAAGAATGAGATACACATGGAAAGCGCCTGGGGATTCAAATATATATCAAATAGATTATATATTGGTCCAGAAAAGATACAGAAACCAAATAAAAAATTGCAAAAGCTATCCAGGTGCCGACATTAGTAGTGACCATAACCTTGTCTTAATGAAAACGGAACTGAAACATAGGGAACAAATCCAAAGATACAAACCAATAAGATGGAACCTTGAGAAATTAAAGAGTAAAGAAGAAAAGAGAGGATACCAAGAGGCAACTGATCATAACATTCCAGAAAACATAAATAGTCAGAATAATATTGAAAACCAATGGAATATGATTAAAGAGTTAATTACAAATATCTTAAAAATTGTCTAACTAATATCGTCATAGATTTGAGGTATAGGAAAATAATTTACCAAATTTGCAAAAATCAAAATGGACGGATTAAAATCAATGATAAGGATAAAATAATAAATATCAGGAGTAGAGTAAGACAAGGATGTATACTTTCACCACTTTTATTTAATTTATATATTGAAAAGGCCATTCAGGAAACTAAAGATAAAATAAATAGTGGCATAAAGATAAATGGTGAGCAAGTCATGTGTATAAGATTTGCTGATGACATAGCCCTTGTAGCAGAAAACAGAAGAACGTTAAAAACTAAAAACAATGCTAGAATTACTAAATAATAACCTTGAAAAATATAAAATGAAAATCAATAAGATTTTCATTTTATATTCAGATAAGACTAAAATCATTGTTACAGGCAAAATTCCCATCAATATAGCGCATATAGACATCAGTGGGAAACAAATAAAACAAGTGAAAAGCTTTAAATATTTAGGAAGCCTAATAACAGAAGATGGCAGAACAAGAGAAGACATGAGATCAAGAATAAACAATGCAAAAGCCCAATTCTCTAAGATGAAAAGCATTTTAACAGGAAACCTCAACCTACAATTGAAAAAAAATTAGTAGACATTGATATGGAGCATTGCACTGTATGGATGTGAAACCTGGATTCCAGGCAGAGAAGATGCAAGAAGATTGGAGGCTTTTGAAATTTGGTGCTGGTGCCGCATGAACAAAATAAAATGGACAGAAAAAAAATCAAACGAACAAGTCCTAAGAAAGATAAACGAAAAAAAACTATAAAATCGATCAAAATTAGAAGAGATAGGTGGTTTGGACATATACTTCGACATGATGGACTTGTGAAAAGAATAACTGAAGGCAAAAGATGAGGCAGACCAAGGAAAAGCTTTCTTGACCAAGTCAAAGACAGCACGGGTTTGAGGAGTTACCAGGCGGTTAAGAAGAAAGGCAATGACAAAGCGGAATGGAGGAAATTGCTGCTAAGCTACCAGTCCCAAGACTGATGCAACTGAAGATGATATCCTTTCATATTACTATTAGTGACTTCATCTGCCATTTAATGTTAAATAATTTCCAGTATGGATCCAGTACTTGGCTGGGCTTCGCCTAAATAGTAAGCGGGCGTGTAATTTTTACAGGAAGAGTTCCATGGCCCATGTGTAGAGTATGAGAGAGAGAGAGAGAGAGAGAGAGAGAGATGACAGCGTTGTTTTACTTTTCGGTTTGTCTCATCATCGCAACTGAGAACATTCGATGTTAGTTTTACACAACAGCATTTTTCAAGAGGATTAGGAACATGAAATGGGGAGGTCGCTCTTCATGTGCATTTTCAGACGCAGTATTCTCGTTACTCACGCGCTTCAAACCACGCTAAAAATGAACACAGTTATGAGGAACGGATATGTGTTAATCACAAAAACTGGCGGCTGAAAGAATCTTCCGGTCTTTCTTTTCTTTGGCGAATAAAATTCCGGAAAAGATGCATTTTTATATTTTGATTTTTGGTATCTTTCATGTTGATCGCATTCTCCTTTTCGATTTCATGAAAACACGTGATTGTTTTGTTAGGCGTGAGGACCTTTCTTTGTTCTTGACAGAACTGAAAATAATAACTAAATTTAACCTCCTTATAAAGACTGGCAGAATTAATTAATTTATTCATTTTTTGGAAAACCGGTAAGCCGTTGCTGTTTGGAATTGCCTTCTGCTCTAGCGGAGGGTTTGCCTGTTATGAGAGATGAAAAAATGCACCAGAGTTTCTGGAAGGGAGAAATCCTTCTATCTCCGCATGAGAGCTCGCTCCCATTCACTTCTTCGCCGTACTGCATTTCCGCTGATGACACGGAGAATTAATCCTTTCATTTCGTGTGCTTCTGAATGTCTCAAGTCCTGCGAATTGCCGTCGATTTTTCTGATTTATAGGATTGAAAGCGGTTTAATTTATTTAGATTTACGGCCGAAGCAACTCCGGCTTCGAGGCCAGCGGATGATGTGTTTTTTAATTGCGTGTGCTCTAGTGGTGGGTTTTGCCCGTTCCGAGGGACCAAAAACCGAGTTTCTGGTAGGAAAAAACCTTCGTATGAGACCGGCGAACACCCCTTCATTTGAAAAGCCCTGACGGTGGTTCTTTACCTGCTGGAATAAACGGGGTTCGAATCCAGGTCTTTCCAACCAAAGGGCAACGTCCAAACCGATTTCTGGAGAGAGGCCTCGTTTGTTCTTGTTTGTACAAAACAGCGATTTCGCTAAAAATAAAGAGAAAAAATTCAGACGGAATCGAGCCGATAACCCGTTGGTTTTTTTCGGTTTACTACCCAGTGGAAGTTACGACGATAATTTACCAGAAGCCCCGTTGGGGAGGGGGGTGGGGGAAGTCTTTGTATAGAAAATTAGTTTTTTACCATGTGTTTCTTCGTCTTTTCTTTTTTATTGCAGGTGGCAAACCGAATCCGCTTCGTTCTCTCATTCCACGGCTTTTCGCTGTTCTGCAAAGAAATCGAGCAGGCGATCGTCATCCGTGAGTATTCAAACGGAACAGATTGAGAAATTTGTCGGCCAAATAGAAAGCGAGTTCGCTATTTGTTAGTCTTTTTTTAAAAATTAAAAAAAAAACATTTTAACGTACTAAAACACGAGAACATATTCCTCAGAATAAAAAACAATACAAATGAAAGCCATATCATCTGTTTCATTGGTGCTTTTAAATTTTACCGCCCAAAGCTGAGAATCCTCTTGAAAGAGCAGCTCTTATTTTCTGCTTCTGCTTGGTTCTGACAAGCAGAAGCCGAAATAAACAAGACAATAAAAAAGACAATAAAACAAGGTGAACACCTCAATCAGAGTACTAACATTTCAAAGGGCCACCTCAGGTTCATTGTCGGAAGAGATTTGTCTGGCATCAGAGCAAAATTTGACTTTGCACGGTTTGCCAATAAATCGTTCCAAGAAGAGGTTACTTCCGATTGTAAACAATAATGAAATTGGATGAGTTTTTTGATTCCGATGCCCTTGTTCTCCCACAAGGAACTCCGCCGAAGGGTTCCTTGCCAATCATATGACTTTGGTTTAGAAGTAGGAAAATATACAGTGTAGTACAAGTTGAGGGTCAGCAGCGGTTAGTCCGAGTTCTCTGGTGAAATGATTTTTTTTTGTCAGACTTTTAAAGAGGACAAATGATGGGAGCCCCGTTTAGTAGGAATGTCTGTAACCAAACCAGTACAATTGGTCGATGAGTGAAGAACAACTGTCTCTACGGTTAAGACTGTGCACATAAAGCATGGCAAACTTCATCAGTGAAGAAGGATAATGGCTGAAAACCTAAACTTAATGATAGGGACCATCGAACACTAACAATGATTGTCCAAACACCACAGAACCACCGCAACAAAAGTGAGAACTAAATTCAATATCAACCTTGAAGGCTCTATTTCTACAAAAATAGATTGTAGAGAACTTCCCAAGCAGAGAGCTGCATCTGCCCTAGCCAGCTTAATCACCTGACTTGAATATCATCGAACCACTATGGGCAATTTTGGAAAGCAGCGAGAAGTGGATTCCCCCTGCTACATCTCTTAAGCAAATGGCAGATATTCTGATGGACAAATAGTAGAACATTCCGCTGGAGACTATTAAAATTTGTACGAATCTATTCCAAGAGAATTGGCAGCTGTAATAAAGGCAAAGTGTGTCCCACGCCTTACTAATAAAGACAAATCGCCTATTTCCCAGGTGCTCACATTATGTTTCCCAACCCCTAGCTGGGTGATCAAATTTTAGGTCACTTGTCAAGGTGGATTTTGAGGATTTTCTTTTGTCAAACGAAAAGGAGGAATTGCGTGTATTGTCATCGGTAGAGCTATGGATAAGATTGGAAGTCTGCGAGAGCAGGTCATTCATATACAAGAGGAAGAGAATGGGTGAAGAATAGAACCCCAGAATATTCCTGCATTGGTGGGGAAATCTGAGAAGAGTAAACCGTCTTCTATGATACGTGGTGAGCGACAAGTTGCCGATTCAGTTACAGAGTGTGGAAGGCAGCCCAAAAGATGGCAGTTTGTCAAGCAAGCCAATGTGCTAAACCCATTCAAATGGCTTTGAAATGTGAAGGGCAACCACGTGAGTTTTGTCAAATTTTTCCATGGCCCCTTGTCCAGAGGTGGGTGGTGGAAGCAAGAAGATCAGCTATAGATCGCGAGCAGTGGAATAGAACTGCTGGTCACTGATTAGTTGGCAGGTCTCTGTATTCTGGTCAAAGTATTCTGGTAGGGTGATTGCTGATGTGTGATAGGTCATTGCTGATGGCAAACACCTTTGCATCACTGCCTTTTCGGTGAAACTGGAGAAGTGAAGCCAATATGAACTGTGGACTTTTAAGTTCCCAAAAAAGGGTGACCTGACTATTGTGGTAATTCGACTGAAGAAAGTCAAGCTTTAGAGAGAGAGAGAGAGAGAGAGAGAGAGAGAGAGAGAGAGAGAGAGAGAGAGAGTTGTAGAAGTGTCAGAAAGGTTAACGGAGTTTGGAGTGCGATAGACAAAGCATATATGAAGAGCAAGTTGACTTGGTAGGGAAATTTTGAGCCAAAGCCGATAAAATAGTGGGGATTCAAGGTTTGCAATCTCTGGAATTGTATGTCGGTTCTAGTGAATGCACAAGTGCCGCCCTTGTGGCGAAAGGAGCTGTGTAGTTTTGGTCTTAATCCACTCGTGGTACGCTGATTTGTTTTTCCTGTGTACTGCATTCGCTCACTTTTTTGTGAATCAAATCTTGGATGGTTGTCAGGAATTTCGGGTATAATGAGAGATCTTTCATTCCTGTGAGGATGATTTCTGTTCTTCTCTTTGAGCATATGTTTGGATCAGAAGAGCTGAAGCAGTAGTCGGACCATGTCAAGGAGGAGTGGATTTCAAGGAAGTCATCCCATTTAGCGTTATTTTGGTGTCAAAGGCCAAAGCGCACGCGATTGAGAACTTGGAAGGATGACTTCACTATTACGGTATTTTGAATGCACAAAATCTAGAAATAGAGAGAGTTGAAGAGGTCACATTGGTTATCGGAGTTCGTCAAACGAAAGCAAATGAAAGTGAAAGGTTAGTTTGGTAGAGAAATTTTGACTGCAAAGTGATCGAGCCCAGTGAGAAACCGCGATTTTTCAAGTTCTGATGACTGCATAAGCGCCGCCCTTGTGGCAGAATAAACTGTATAATGTGCAATTTGGACAGTTGAGGTGGATAGTGCCTGTTCAGGTTGAGTTCTGTCAAGAAGAGTAATTTTGGTCTAGATGATCGTAAGTGACGGTGCACATCGTTCGTGTTGCTGTTCGGGCTACGAACGTCTGTAACATGGACAAAGAAACTTTTTATTTGGGTAAGAATTACTGTTGATTGTTTACTGAGTTTCTTTTTAACGAGAGAATTTTTAGGAGGCACAGTAAAATCGTGATTTGTTGCGTTCTATTAAGGATCGTAAACTTTCTCCCGAATAATAAGGAACAGGGGCATGCAATGAGAGGTGACAGACTCTCAAACATGCTGCTCACACAGAGCGAACCCCAAACCCAGTTTTCTGTCCACACGCTGCCCCCCCCCCGACAGTTCCCCCCGCAAACCGCTGTCCACTTGGTCTCCTTCAAGTTTCAAACTGTGCAGCAAGTGGCAGCAGGTTTTAGCGCTGGCAGATCGAGAAGCCTCCGGATTCGTTCGGAACCGTTCGTTCCCGCACACTAAGTGGCGAACTTACAGAACCGTTTTGCTGCTGTACTCTGGAAGGGAAGAGTTTGGATTACCTACAGTACAAATGGCACGTTTCAGAAGGTGTCGCTCACAGTGCAGTGGAAAGAGAGGGGGGGGGGGCAAAACCCAGAGCCTGCTAAAGCCACAAAACATGGCTGCAAGTTACTTCAAGCCTCCAAAAAAGCAGAGTGGTGTTATTTCCCCGGACAGTGAAAGCCATCTACCGTCTGGTTGGCATTTTCTCCAAATAGGGAAGGTATGGGATGATGGCAATGCTTGCGACGTACCCCAGAGCCTGTTCGTTGGAAACAGGCTGTTCCTTGGAAGGTGGGGACGACTTCGCTGTCCAAGTTTTGGGGATACGACATCAAAGAAAACGTGCTCATCGATGAGCTGTGGATAAAGTGACGCAGACTACACGCATTCGGGCGAACAGGCCTAATTTTCGGAGATGTCTTGCCACAGTCTGCCAAGATATCCGCGCATCTGCGCTTGGATGAAGCCGACTTACAAGTTAGCCTGCCGTGGTGTTTCGATTACGATTTGCTGTTATTACCAAAAATCTGTTTTTCATAATCCGTAGAAAACGTTTGAAACACATTCCACTGGTTTGAAACGCTTCCCAGAACCTGATTGAACCTGTTTTTGAAATTATAAACGTGAGATTTCAAACTCTCCCTCTAGCAATATCAATAATTCCGTGGCCTTCGTCAAGGGTTCCAATAATTCTTTCGCCCATGAAACCATCTAGTGATGTCTTTGAGGCATTGCAAGACATCGAAGTTTGCAACTTTATTTATTCAGGAAAGGAGTTTCCTTCAAACACGGTCCGCATAGCGCAGCCTTCTGCCGTTTATCCCTTTGAGTGCTACCACGTGATCACTTTTGTGCGCGATTGGAAATTATTGGATGTGTACCCGCTTTCTACTCTAAATCTTGAGTTATACAAATTGCCACAAGCTAATTCCACAGCATTTGGGGTTGTCATCTTCAGTAATATTGTTTGTCCTTAGGTTTTGAACACCAAGGTATAACTCGGTTAGAGGTTGTGAGATCAATGCTGGAAAGGTTTATTCATAGAATGCAAGGCGAAGGAATGAAACAAGCAATAACGCATTTCTGAACGCTATGTTGAGCATTGTGTAAGCGAGCAAGTGAAAAGCAAGGCCTTTGCATTGGGAGTGATTGATGAGTGGAATACGTTGTGTGAGAGTCTGATAGGCTCAAGAACACTGAATGGGCTCAAGGCAGGATTTGATGATTTTTTGTGTGTAAGAAAAGGGTCTTACAAGACGAGTCTTTAACTCTATTTAAATCTGTTAATAATAATGATGATAATGTTATCAGTAATAATAATTATTACTATCATCATCAGAGACCTCCAGTGACTCAAGGACTCATCGAGTCCTTGAGTCACTAGAGGTCTCTGATGTCCGTACATCACTCCGTACATCACTCATACCAGATGTCATTCCTTCTCTTAAAAATCATTTACACGAGATGTGCTCACTCACTTACAGTTCTATGAGATAAAAATGCAATTCTTACCACTTCCTTAAATGCACATAAGCGTAACTTCCACGGATGCTCCTTGTTCTCTCCCAACCTTCCATATACAGCAAAAAATTTCAGCAACCGATTTCCTATAACCTCCGCTCAAACGTTTATAGACATCTATCACATCGCCTCTCTTTATTCTATCCACCAGTTCACAATCTTTTCTCATATTTTACATTCCATAAACCCGATATTATACGAGAGGGGTCTGAAAGGTTATCGGCCTCGGCCATAATGGCAAAACTATGGGCACGATAGTTTTTTTTTTTTTTTTTATAAATTGGTACATATGTCATAAGTATCGATGCGAAATTGCAAGTCATTCTATCAAGTATCTTATACAATTCTTAGTAAAATAAGGTTTAACGCCAAACGAAATTCATTCGAAGTTCATAAAGTTTGTGGGCACCCTTGTTCTTCGTTTTCGACAATTAAGAAATGGCCTTCCGAGTTTAAACGTGGCCGCACCAGCCTCAAAGATGATCCACGCGAAAAACTTCCAAAAAGTGTAACAACACCAGAAATCATTGATCAAGTGCACCATATGATACTGGATGACCGGCGAGTCAAAGTGCGTGAAACTGTTCAGACTACAGGCATTTCAAAAGAACGTGTATTATATATTTTGCATGAAGAATTGCAAATGAAAAAGATTTGTGCAAGAAGAGTGCCGCGCTTGCTCACAGCATATCAAAAACGCGCTGCCATGAAAATCTCTAAACAGCTTGGAGCGTTTTAACAAGAATAAAATAAAACTGATTTTGTGCGTCGATTTATTGCTACGGATGAGACTTGGATTCACCGTTACACACCAGAATCCAAACAGCAGTCAAAACAGTGGACAGAAGCCGGTTGTTCAGCGCCAAAGAAGACAAAGTCGGTTCCATCAGCAGGAAAGGTCATGACATCGGTGTTTTGGGGTGCTAAATGTTTATTAATTATCTTGAAAAGGGTAAAACAATAACTGGGGAATATAATTCCGATCTTTTAACCAGACTAGACGAAAAAAGGCGTGAGAAAAGTCCCGATTTGCAGAAGAAAAAATCATCTTTCATCAGGACAATGCACCTGCCCACAAGGTTGTTTTGGCAATGGGAAAATTAAGGGATCTGCACTATGAATTGTTGGAACATCCACCCTATTCCCCAGATTTGGCTCCCTCTGACTTCCGTTTGCTCCGAAAACTAAAATTCTTCTCGCTGGTCAGCGTTTTTGTTCGAATCAAGAGGTGATTGCAGCTGGTGAGGGGTATTTTGCAGATCTTACTGAGAGCCACTATATGGATGGGATGATGGCGTTGGCGCATCGCTGGAATAAAGGTATTAGTCTTAAGGGAGATTATGTTGAAAAATAAAAGTAATTTGGAAATTATAAATTCGCTTTTTCATTGTTAGGTCGAGAATCCTTCAGACAACTCTCGTATTTGTTATTGTTCTTTAGATCTTTTCCACAACTTCTTTATCGCCTCTGAACAAAGCAGAACAAATCTGAGTAGAATAGACCAGGTGGCAAGACCTTCCAGAGAGACAAAATTCCTTCTTTATTCTTTCATGTCAATGATTGTTTAAACATACAGGGTGTTCGGGATAAATTTGACATATTTATAATTAATTATATTTTTCCGAAAGTTACATGTATTAACACACACTTCTCTTCATTTAAAAGTTTGGACCCTTCTTCATTCACATACAAGATGTCAGAAAGGATGGATAGCTGGAACCCACCTGAACCATGGAAGAGAATAACTTGTATCATGATGATTCGTGCCCGCCATCAAAATAAGGATATTACGACTGCTGCCCAATGCTCCCTGAATACAGTAAAAACAATCAGGCGTGAACTAGAGACTTGCAATGGTGACTACGAGGATGTAGCAAGAAGAAAGATCCCTAGCAGACGATCTGATTGCGTTCGTACAGCAGAATTCCTCGCAAATCTGCAGGAACAGGTGTTGAAGAACCCTGGCATTGGAATTCGGGCTTTGTTCGTGGAGTTGCTAACTGTAGTCAAGCCCTGGATAACAAGGGTAGCCAATGGTAGGCCGTATGTATGGCAGCAGGATTCGGCCCCTTGCCACACCTCTGGGAAAAGTCAAAAATGGTTGTCTGAAAATTTCTACGACTTCACCAGTCCAAATGTTTGGCCTCCAAACTCCCCAGACCTTAACCCCATGGATTATTTTGTATGGGGCGCAGTTGAAAAAGACACCAATCGCACTTCCAGTAATACAAAAGCCCAGTTAATGGATAAAATTAAAACAGTTTTTGCGGCCTTCCCAGGGAGACTGTAGCATCAGCTTGTTCGAGGTTCCGAAGCAGAATTGAAGCTGTAATCGATGCTAATGGTGGTTATTTTGAGTAAATCTTGTTGATAGTATTGTAATTAACTCTGCCTGTAATGTTTTTTTGTCAATTCATTAAATTTAATAGATACAAAGAAGATTTTCTTTTTCCTTACGAAACTGTCAAATTTATCCCGAACACCCTATATTACTTATCCCGTCAGTTGTATTTGCAATGTCTATAATGTGACCATCGAACATTACTTTTCTATTCACGATAATTCTAAGATCACTATCCTCACTGATTTCTTCTAACATAATCCACCACTATCCCGTTGGACATCTCATCACTCCAAAGCGCATAACGTTTCACTTACTAGATGGAACTTAAAGCCATTATCATTTCGCACCGTTCCAGATTATTGAAATCATTCATTATATCTCAATTCACATCTGCTTGTTTTCGCATCCTAAGCAAACAATTGAACATTTCCTGCCAGCTACTTCGCAATATCGTTAATGTAGAGATTAAACAGCAATGGTCCTAGGGCTGAGGCGCACCACTGATCACCTTAAATCTCGCAGCTTCACATTCACTATATACCACTTTCTGACACCTGTCGGTCACGTGTCTCTTCAGCCTCATTCTTTCCCAAGCAATGGATTATATTCCTTCGTCCAAATCAGCCGTTACATCGATTTGAAATAAGAGCCAATTGCTAAAACGTGACTGTGACTTTCCGTTAATAAACCTCACCTCTTCCTTCCAGGATACGGATTTTCTGTTAAGCCATTTCTCCATGCGAGTTCTCCAGTATCTTCAGTACCACTCCACCGACTCTGCTTAGTTGATAGTTGAACACATGTGATTTGCATCACGTTTGTACAGCAGAACTCTAAAACATTCTTCCCATTCTTCTGGCATCTTTCCTGAGCAGAGACCGAAGTTATACAAATACGTCAAAGGCCAAGCTATTCGGGGCCGAGCATTCTTATAGCACAGGCGCTGACATCCCATCTGGCATATTGCTGAATTGATATCCACGTTACGCAAGAACTCTTTAACTTCGTTTTTATCCACCCCTCATCCAGTAAGGTGACACTTTCATCCATGGCACATACACCTGGTGGATGACCTTTGAAAGCTGAATAAAATACTCGTATAAACGAAACGAAATGACAAACTAACAAAACTGTTTATAATTATAAGCAATTAAGAGTATAATATTGGTGTTATTAATGAATTTCCTATATTTTAAATATTCCATCACAAATTTTTTTACTTATTTTTATTTATTATTTTGGATGAGATTAGATGTATTTTCTCAGCTTTCATCCTCGAAGCTTATTTATGAGCTTATCTGAGAATGACACCAGTTAGTTATAATTTATTGGTTTGTTTGCTATGTTGGGAAGCTACGAAATCAAATCTGTGTTTAATTGGCTTGATTTCCATTGCAGCCGTTGATCAGAAATACGCACACACACACGCACGCACGCACGCACGCACGCACGCACGCACGCACGCACGCGCGCACACACACACACACACACACACACACACACACACACACACACACACACACACACACACACACACACACACACACACACACACACACACACACACACACACACACACACACACACACACACACACACACACACACACACACACACACACACACACACACACACACACGCGACAACTTGGAATGTATTGATGCGTCGCTGAACTGGAAGCCTGAACGAATATATTGTGTTTCATTAAGTTTGTATGGTATTTTGGGTGCGTGTTTCTTGTTCATAGTATGTCCTTAGAGCTCTTTTCAGGCTATTGTAGTTTGTAAGGTTTCTGTATTCGAAAGGTAATTTGTTTATCATGTCTGGATGTAGAAGTTTCGCGTGGCCTTTCCGTGGTGATTATTGTATTTATATGTGATATCATTAGTAGTCTGAAGTCTTGTTATACGGTATGTATATCTGACTGTACTGCAGTTAGCATGGAAATAATGTATTAGCAAAGCTTCATAGTGACATAAATGTTTTGCTGTCAGTATTTTGTGTTCTGACATTGCAGTGTATATAAAGTCGTTATTGTCTCTTTCTTCCCAAAAGATCAGTTTTATCATTTTGTACTGTAGCGACATTAATCTATTTAATTTGTAGAGTGCACAGAAAGCATACGTTGTTATAGTGTATCTCAGTATATTTTGGCACAGTGCTTTACATATTAGTGTTATTAGGCGTGTGCGAACTATGTCTTTTAACTTATAAAGTTTGCCAGTTATTGTTCGGAGTTTGTCGTGTAGATGGTTTATGTGGCTATTCTAGTTCATATCTGCATCAAAGTAAATTCCAAGGTATCGTATTGTATCAACCTGAGTGATTGTAGTGGTTTTGCTGTTCTGTGTGTTTTTATGTTGGAAAGTGGATGTTGGATGGTTATATATTTGTTATCAACTGGTCGAGTCAGTGGATTTCTGATTATCATTAATTTTGTCTTTTCTGAGTTTAGGTGTATGGAGTTTTTCGTGAGCCAGTCTGTGATCAAATTTTTGTCATGTTGCATATTTGTTTGGGCAATGCTTGCGTTATTATGGATGGATATTATAGCTGCATCGTCTGCGTATTGGAATACCTTACCTTTGAGAGGTAGCTGATTAATATCGTGCGTGTAAATGTTCAATACAGTTGGGGAGAGTACAGCTCCCTGTGGGACTCCACAGGTTACTGGTAGCTCTCGGCTTCGGTTTGAC
This sequence comes from Typopeltis vanoorti, assembly GCF_054136105.1. Lineage (NCBI taxonomy): Eukaryota > Metazoa > Arthropoda > Arachnida > Uropygi > Thelyphonidae > Typopeltis > Typopeltis vanoorti. The sequence goes on along the minus strand of NC_143556.1, from coordinate 1,311,843 downwards.
CCGATGCGTGTGATATGCTTTCTATTTTGGAGGTAGTATGTAAACCACCTGTGCAGAGGCCGGTCTATTCCAACATGCCTCAGCTTTTCTAACAAGGTTTAATGTGTAAGTGTATCGAATGCTTTAGTTAGATCTATAAAGACTACCATGGCAATTTTGTTTTTGTCTAAGGCGGTATTAATTACGTCTGTAAAGTCTTCCAAGAGAGATGTTGTTCCCTCATTTTTCTGAAAACCATATTGTGTTTTGGAGATAATATGAAAGGACTCTGTGTGGGCTGCGAGTTTCTTCAGTATGATCCGCTCCATAATTTGAGTCATAATTGGTAATGTTCCTATGGTCTGTAATTGCTGATTAAATTTTTTTCCATGCTTGTATATGGGTGTGATTATGGCGGTCTTTAGCATACTTGCGATCTGTCCTGTTTTAAATATTTTATTTATTAATTTTAGTAGGATAGGACTTAAGCTAGTTGCATGTTGCTTGATATCCTTAGGTCTTATACCATCAATTCCTGGAACTTTGTTTGGTTCGATCTGATGTATTGCAGAGAGAAGTTCTGCTTCTTTTATGGTTGGGAATCATAATGTCTGTTTTGATTGTGGTCCAAGTGGAGGGTCACGTTTTGTGACTGGGGGAATATTTCTGTGCAGTTCTTGGATGGAGTCTGCAAAGTATTGGCTAAAGTCATTTGCTAGTTAATTCTTTCCATAAAGCGTCCTTTCTGTGTATTTCTAGGATTACGTTTTCTGTTATCCAAGGATTTTGTGTGGTTTTTGAACGAATTCCGACTTTCTTTGCGGTTTTCTTATATATTTCTTCCAGTGTGAGTTTAATGTTGTTCTATAAGATATCTGCTGAATCTGATGCCAGGTGTTCCCAGTCTGTTTTTCTTATTTCGTTGTTGACTATTTTTTCGTCTATTATTGTTTTCTGTCGCTTTTCTTCTGTGGGGCATTGTGTGGATATTGTCTACGTGTACAAATTTAGAGCGGTGAAGTAATGGTCTGCTACTTTGCACTTTATGACTGATGCAGTGTAACTGTTTGGTGGTGCTCGGACGTTTATATGATCTAGGCAGGAAGCAGTGATAGCATTTCCCAATATTTCTTCTCTAGTAGATGATGCTACTGTTCGTATTAGATTATACATGAATAGCGTGTCTAGCTATTGTACAGTGTTGTTCTGGTTTTCGTTTGAAGTATTTATGTTTATGTCGCCGATTATCATTAGGTATTAGGTTGAGCATATTTCTTGGCGTGAAAGCCAGCAATTGAGTTCTTGCAAGAATTTTATCATGTTGTTTAATGGCCTGTAAATAGCATTTAGTATTATGGGATGCTGTTGTAGTATTATGGGATGTTGGTTGTATTAGTGATTTCGAGGCAAAGAGTTTCAGCATGCCCAAACTGATAGGCCGTTTCTTTTGCTATTAGTTTATGTTCGATAAATATTAATATTCCACCCCCTCTTTTTGTTTTGCGGCATGATCTATGCTGTTCGAAGCCTGGAATTTGGAAAACAGTCGCTTCGTCATTAGTTGTAGATACTTCTGTTAGAACCAATACATCAATAATATCAGTGTAATTTCTCAGATAAGCCTGTAATAATAACCAATGTTTTCGGATGCTTCTGATGTTAATATGCAAGATTGAGAGACCTCTCACTTGTACTGTGTGTTGTTTCCATGAATCAAGAGATTCGAACGTACAATTACTGATGTATTCTGGTGTAATTACATCTATCTGATGGTTCACATTCATTTTTGTTGTGGTGAGTTCTTCTTATTGAACTAAGTTGGAGTCTTTTGTTTCACTCTGGCAACCTATCTGTATCTCCCGAGCTTTTTATTTGTATAGACTTTGAAGTCTGTGACTTTCGCAAGAATATTTTGCCGTCTTTGATCCATAAAAATTGATACTTTTTTTCTGTTTTTTCTTTTCTTGCTTGATTCAAAAGATTCTGATTGAAAGGTGTTAAATAATAATAATAATAATAATAATAATAATAATAATAATAATAATAATAATAATAATAATAATAATAATAATAATAATAATAATAATAATAGTAATTTTTTATTGATTTCTAATATGTACACAATTACAATAATCGTCTTAGTGACATTCCAGCTTGTAATTTTTGCAAAATTCAGCACTAAGTGCTGCATATGTGATTCATTTTCTACATTGCATTTCAACTAAAATTTTGATAATAATACTTTTTTTGCATCTATATTTACAACACGTGTTCTTCTAATATTAACAATGAAGATTACAAGGAATTTTTGAATAATGTATAATAATATTATTATTATGATAATGTCTCAGATAAATTACATACATATGATTATTACAGATGATTATTACAGATTTTTTGCATGTAAAAATAAAAATAAAAAGTAAAAATAGAAAAATTGTTATACATAATGTGTAAACATTATGTATAACAATATGTATAACATTATGTATAACATATATATATATATATATATATATATATATATATATATATATATATATATATATATATATATATGTATCATTTTTATTTATTATACTCAGTACTGACTGTTTTGTTAGATAATTTGCAGTCTTTTATTGTGAGGATTACGTTGGTTGAATGTCCGCGCGGTTAGCCTAGTGGCTGTGCGCTTCGCAACTATATGGCTGGGGAAGGAGTGTCCCAGGTTCGATTCCCGTCGTAGACGTGAGGAATTTGAGGATCTTCCTCAGGCATAGCCAAGTTAGCCTGTCTTGGGCGCGGGCAGTAGGGTTTTTTCCGCCAGTTTATCTGGCGTTTTTCATCCCGCAAGCAGGCAAACCGGCCCTTGAACACACGCCTCTACAGTCAAAAAATATATTCCCCGGCGGCAGACCAGGCGACAGGTCGGTTGGGAGTAGTACTAACAAAGAAGTCGCATCTAAGTAACACGCGGACCCTGCAGAGGAAGCGGGAATAACGCGTAGGGAAAGAAGAAAGAAGATTACGTTGGTTGAATGAGGCGAATTAATCCCACCTACTTTGAAGTTTGGGTTAGCTTTTATGAAGAGAGCGAGATTAGTCTTCACTCATCATGTTGTTGTTACTGTTTATGGATAGGATGTAAGCATTGGATGCTGGTGATTTGTGATGTGTATATCAGTGCTAATGGTATATTAACTTTGTTGGTATATTTTCCAAAGTTCGTGTTTTAATGTTCTATATTGCTATGTGTTTTACGTTTCTTGGTTGAGTTGCGGGGGTATCTGATGTGATCTCACAAAAGAACCCTATCAGGTGTTGATGGGTGTAGGGATGTACAGAGTTGTTGTGGGTCGTGTTGTACGATATGTTTTTTTGTTTCGATAGGTTATGTTGAAGTAATTCCTTAGTAACATTATGTAGTGTTTCAGATTTTTTATTCTCAGGATTCTGCGTATCGCCATGTGCTGGTCGGATATTGGTTGTTGCGTGTAAGGTGTCCAAATCACTGTTGCCACAATTTTCCTATGTAATATTTATAATTTTGTTAGGTGCTGTTTGATCTGTTTGCATAGACTGTTACCGTATCTGAGTAGAGATTCGCAGATACCGTGATATAGGATTTTTTTTTATGTTGGGTGGAATAATGACTTTAACTTGGAAGAGTTTTGCGATGATCCGGAGTTTGGTGTGTAGGTATTCAATATGTTTTGTCCATTTAAGGTGGGAATCTATATAGAGACCAAGGTATTTTGCATGTGTTACAGGTCTGATTTCGGGACACTGACAGGTTTTTTTGTTGTTAATACAGTGGTATGTGTGAGAGTGTATCGATAGTGGAGAGGGACGCATGATTCTCGGGTTGTGTATTATTAACATCTGTGTTTTGGTGCCCTTGATTACAATTGCGTTTTGGTAGAAGTATGTTGTAATTTCATTTATGTCTTGGTGTGCTTTGGAGAGAGCTGTGTTGATGTCTGTGTGGATTGCTAGTAGTGCAGTGTCATCTGCTTACTGAAATATTTGACTTCTTATGGCCAGGCTATGAACATCGTTAATGTATATGTTGAACAGAGTGTGTGAAAATATGGCGCCTTGAAGGACACCGTGTTTTATTTGTATACCTCGGCGTGACATGTACCAATTTTTTTTAATTGTGTTCTGTTTGAGAAGTAATTCCTGAACCATGTATGCAGTTTTCCTCTTAAACCTATTGAGCATAGTTTGGTGAGTAGTATGTCATGTTCAAATGTATGATCATGACATACTATTCAGCAAATGCTTTGGTTAAGTCAAGCAGTATAGGGACGGCGTACTTGTTTTTATCGAGAACTTTATTTATTGCGTGGGCGATGTCTTATGATAAAGTGATGGTGCTTTTTGTTTTCTGAAAGCAGTATCGGTTTTGTGAGATAATGTTGTACTTCCGTAAATTGTTCTGTAGTCTGGTGTATGTTATTTTTTCTAGAATTTTTGAAATCACTAGAGGGTAGTTATTGGTCTGTAGTTCTGAGTGTCGTTTCGTTTACCATGCTAGTAAATTATGCAACTAAAAACTGCATAATTATTGCAGTTTTTAGTTGTTGTGGAATAATGCCAGTGTCGATTAATAATAATTAATAATAATAATAATATCAATGAATCACACTAGCAATTTTAATTTTTAATTTTTATCAAGAGAAATATATAAAAGCAATTTCAGCTGACGAGCACTATAAATACCAAGGAATATTAGAAGCCAGTGACATTCTCCACTCGAAAGTTAAACAACAGGTAGCAGCAGAATACATCAAAAGAGTTAGAAATATTCTGAAAGCTAAATGGATTAAACACAATTAGAAAAATGTATTCTTGGACTATACCAGTGACCTGATATACAGCTGTCATAATAGACTGAACAAAAGAAGACCTGGACAAATCGGACCGCCAAACTAGAAAACTAATGACTATGCATCATGCATTACATCTAGGAAGTGATGTTGACCGGTTGTACCTTCCAAGGAGAATAGGTGGACGGGGTCTGCTGCAAGTGAGACAGACTGTGGAAGAAGAAGAAATTGGTTTAAGAAATTATATCGACAATAGCTCTGGCAAATGCTTCAAGCAGTTACACAAGAGGGCCTTCTAAAAGCAACAGGAAACAAATCCGATTACAGAAAGGAACAACAAAATATCCGATATGTGCGCTGGAAAAATAAACCCTTGCATGGCCAATTTCTTCGAGATACTGAGGACCAAATTGACGTGAACAAGATATGGCAATGGCTACAACACGGATACATTAAAAAAGAAACAGAAGAATTTATTCTAGCAGCTCAAGAACAGGCATTACAAACTAATGCAATCAATGCAAAAATTTTCAACATCAATAAGAACAGCAAATGCAGATTATGCGATCTGAAAGATGAGACTGTAGAACATCTAATCAGTGCTTGCAGCAAAATAGCTCAAACTAACTATAAATACCGCCATGATCAAGTGGCCAAAATAATTAATTTGCATGTATGCAAAAAATATGGCTTTCCTACTTCTAATAACTGGTGGCAGCATAAAATAGAGACAGTACTGGAAAACGAAACAGCAAAAATTCTCTGGGACTTTAGAATACAAACTGATCGGCATTTGGAACACAATAGACCTGACATCACAATTATCGAACATCGACAGGTTTGGATTATCGATATTGTAGTACCCAGTGATAACAACATTAACAACAAAGAACTGGAAAAAATTACTAAATATCGAGGTCTGGCAATCGAAGGTGGCCAACTGTGGCTTAAACACACCAAAGTCATCCCAATAGTTATCGGTGCACTTGGCGCAACTTCAAAGAAGCTGTCCAACTATTTACAGCAATTACAAATCAATGAAGTGACCCCATATGACATATTTTACGACGCTACTTGACGGACTGCTCTTAGGTAGAATCTGAATTGTTCTGAATCACCAGTAAATTGTTCTTTAAATAATATTTGTTGTTTAAATAATGTTATTTAAATCTTGTTTTCATTGTGTATCAATTATGTGAATAAATAATAATAATAAAATTAATTGTGGCTGACATCGTAGTTTATTTTCGTTATTGTTAAAACTGCTTCTAGAATTCAGCTTATCCGTAAGGCTATAAAATGAATGCTTCTAACATTCCAGATTAATTTTATTTTTATTCAAAGGAATTATTTCTTAAATATTCTTGAATAGAAAGTTCATTTTCAGGTTCCTCGTCTGCGTCGAAGGATTTTTTATTTGAATTTATTTAGTACTGAACTCAATAATGAGGCCGAGCTAGAATTGCATTGATAATGGCAAAAGCCAACCATGTACACGGAAAAACTAAAACAGACTACACGAAAAAACGAAAAATAAAAATAAAACAACAAATAGAAATCGTCTCTTAGAGATGGACAGCCCGCTGCACTGATGGTGTTCTTGCATTTCGAGTCAAGTCGTTCCGAATGTGAAAGCTGAAAAAAGAAAACAAGCCCCTAACTTGACGAATATTTGGTGTTATATAATTGGCACGTGGACAAAAGATTAGAAAAGTGGGGAAGGTTGGGCGTGTTGTTTGGTTCGTGCATCGCAGAATATCTGAAACTCTGAGCAGCGTGATTTGCTTTCGCTACCACGAAAATCAATTTAAGGTGACTTTTTAATATTCAAGGTGCGTTTTAATTGTGCGACACGAAACGCATTTCAGGCATGTGATGTTGCGGATGATCTTTTGTTCCTGTTTTTGCATTGTGGTTTGAAGTGAACAGCGGGGGTCAGGTACGGGGATATGGAAATCACGTCGAACGGTTAAATAGATGCGATTTCAAGGATGAGATCCGATGTAGTAGTTGGAATTGCATCCAAACAGACTGCTGAATTCAAACAGCACTTCGACGTCTTAGTATCGAATGGCTTTACCGCAGTTGCATATTCTGTGAGTTTTGGGGTTCATTATTGGTGGCGAAGACAATTTGGTAACAGGAATTTTGAACAGCGAAGCACGGAAGGTGTCCAGTGGGTGAGTTGTTGTAGGACAACATTATTGAAATCATTAAATTTGTAGAAAAGAAACTGTTTATTAAGAAAACAAAACTGTTCTATTTCAACATCAGTTCAATCCTGAATTTCTAAGATGTAAATTTGGAAGACGTTTCTTTACGATCTTTAACTATTTTTAACTTCACCTCGTATTCTCGGCTTGAAAAGGGTGTACACAAATAATTTGAAAGTGTTTCGAGTTGATGGGAAGGATAAAAATAAATGCATCTCTTTTTTTTAAAATAAAGTTATCTAACAAAAACCAGAGCGAAAACCACACCGCCCTTCCCTTCTCTGCTGCGGTTAATCCACTGAGAAGAACTAAGCTGGCTTTGCTGTTGAGAACCGTTTTATTCCACGCTTACGTCAGTGCGAATGCACTAGCACGTGTGTGTGTGTGTGCGTGCGTGTGCGCGCGCTGCATTATCTACACCCACCTTTAGGCGTTACAAATGCACCTAGAAGACGCTCAGCAGACTGTGATTCTCGAGTAGAGAATCACATTACATTCTCTCTTCACGACTGGTCAAGGCGTGCGTCGACGGCAACGCTCGCCTTATATGGTTTGTAGTCACATTCTGAATGCCTTCATATTGGTCCATGCGTATTATTCACAATAAATAACCAATTCAAATAATTAATAAATAATTGCTGAACAATTATTTCTTCAAGAAATTTTCGGATGTGCGGTGCACACCAAGCACACCCGGAATATGCTCATCTGATTTTGAAGATGTTCTTTATAGATGTTATGAATGCAAGGGAACGTATTCGTATATGGAGTTTTATTGATTGAAAAGACGTCAATTTATATTTACGGAGACGTGCCACCAAAGAAAGAAAGAATATTGTCCGATGGCATTTTCTTCATGCGCCTAAAAAGCGCTCAGTGGTTTCGTTCTTAAATTTTGAGTGTTCTAGTAGAGGTTCTCCTAGTTGGGAGACAATTTTGACAAAGGGGTTGCTGTTGCGATGTGTGTCTGTAAAAGATTGCAGGGCGTATGAGAGAGAGAGAGAGAGAGAGAGAGCCCAGTACTAGGAAACAAAAGACTGGAAGGCCAGTAAAACTGTAACCCATGAATACTCGTGATATTTTGGCGATCATTTCAAAGATGGCCAAACGTAATTATACAAACACTAGACTGCGGCGAACAAACATAACGGCGAAACACTTCTCTGGATTAGAAAACGTCGCACTTATGACAGATAAGGAAAATGTAAGACTTTTAGAAACTAAAACACGAAAGACATACCTGGGCACAGGATTTCAGCACTGTTTTGGGGTGAGAGGAACACCGTGAGCGCCAAAAGACTTCGTATACAAGCTGCCGAAGTTTTCTCGATTACCTCTGGAGCGACAGTACCAGAGGAAAGAAGGTCTTCAACCGTGCTCGAGTTGGATGGGAATGTTCATGACGATTGTAATCCGGGCATGAAAGGAGAGAAGTTGAGTCTAGATCTTTGAATCTCGGCAAAGGATTTCTCTCTTTCTCTCTCAGACAGAGAGAGAGAGAGAGAGAGAGAGAGATGCAACCTTTCTTTTCTACTTCCACTTTTTCCTTTGAATGCTTATTTGGATTTGCGGATGATTTTGCTGCTTCCAAATGGCGACGTCTTCAACCGAAGTGCTTCCAAAACCAGTCCTGTCTTGATTTTTCTTAAGAAATATTGCACTTCGCTTCTCCTTCCTTTTTTCCATTATTAGCCAAGTCAGCGATAGCCTTTCACCTTTCACAAACCTCGCAAATTAATAGTTGTGTTGCTAATATGGAACACGTCCGGCAGCTGAAAGGTTTTCGAGCCACTTCAGGCCTCCAGTAAGCATGAACGTCATCGGTGAAATTCATGGGCGATAAATTTCATCGCTCGCCTGAGGACATTCCCAAACCCGTCGGTCACACGCTCTGTCACCCGACAGCATCCGAGTTACAATTCTGCAATCACGAACCACACACGCACGCACTGCATGAAATGTCCACCGATGGATCCGCTGGACGAAGGTTCTTGTGCGATTTCCTTCGTTCATTCTGTGTCTCCTATTCCGACCATCTTCGCGAGATGATCAGAAACTTGCAAGAACGCGATTGCTTCTGCTCGCGCCCATTCCGATTCCTACACTGATAGGAGTGCACTCAAATCTTTTCCTCGTGTTGTTCGGAGGTTTCCGCCTTGGACGTGCTCTTACGAAGGGAATTTCATGTTCTGCGTCTCGAGTGAGTTCGAGGCGCTGCTGACGTACTCCCCTGCGGTGTCTTTATTCACCGAGCAGCATCGTTACCACCCTCCCTCATGCGCACTCGCCAATCAGATTTTGGATGTCGTTCGTTTGTTGATTTCGTTTTTTAAAACGCAGTCTCAGCGCAGGCGACAGTCGGAGTGCTGTGCAACTTACCTGAGCCCAATTGTCGTACTCATCCAGAAAATGCTCGTAACGTTTTTGTTGTGTGTTTCCTTCGGCCACGTCTCTGCGAAGATCGTGCGATCTTCCAACTGTAAGTAAAACTTTTTTTTTTCGGTCAATCTGAAGTTGGCGTCAGCCGATTACGCGGTTTGAGCAACTGCACTCATCAAGGTGGGAATGCCTCAGCCTTCCGTTTTGGAAGAGACTCGTGACGCTGACATTTTATTAACCGAACTTCTTTGTTGAAATTTCTAAATTTGATCGATTCAGTTTCAGTTCTGCGCTCTCTCTCTCTCTCTCTCTTTCTTTCTCTCGCAACATCTCGTGAGCCATTTGTTGTCCGAAACGGGACTTAAATGGCTCGTGAGACGTCTCAGAGTTTAGAAAACAAGTGCCCACCAGCTTTCCTCGAAGTTGGTTTGGTGAGCGTGAAAACATTCGCTGATTCTTCAATAATCGTGAGCTTTCGGAACTGTGAGAGGCGTCGTCCTCCCTAGAAAGGAGCGCGATTTTTTTAAACTGATAAAAATTCGCGTCGACATTCAGTAGCCGAAGATTCGTCTCTCAATGAAGTGAGTTCCATTTTCGGTCCCACGCCACGCTGCGCTGCGACAGACAGAAACTTCACAGTGTGGACCACCTCGCCGCAAGGATGTTTTTCTGGCTCTCGCCGTGTACCCTCGTCGTTTTGTCAGGTGGATGGTGAATCGGTGGGGAAAACTCCACTCATCTCTTTCCTTTCATTTCAAGCCTGACGCACATTTCGAGCCACGAAACGCAAAAATGCTCGGTAATAGTGGAAGGTCAAATGGGAAATGCGTGATTCGCTTTCCTTGTGTAATCGGACCTTATGAGAGAACGAAAAGCAAAAAAAAAAAAAAAAATGTTATCATGACAACACTACATGAAACATAATCATCAAATTTCTTCGTCTGTTAGTTGGTCACAGAACGAGATTTAAGAAATTCGCGTATATGTAATCGATGGTTTTCCACTTTTAAAATGAGAAAAAAGAGTCCCGCTAATACGACCTAAAAATCGTCAACTTCGTCTTCTCATCCCACCCAAGCACGTTTGAAATTTGGCCAGAAGTGTACGTTGCTACATCCATTTCAATGGATGTAGCAACGTTTTATTTTTTTGTGCGCATTAATATTAAATTCTACAGGAAATGTAAGCATCACGCGAGAGTTAAAATAAGTGTTTTCCATTAAAAGAATGTTGCACTTACGAAAGGAGAGGCGTGAGGGTTTTTGGCGACTTGAAGAAAACCTCTCGTCCATTAACAAATTCATCGAATTTCGAAAATATTTCGAATGGTGAGACTTTCGTTATTACCTGAAAAGGTAAAAATTTTGATATTAAAAATAATAATAATCACGTTCTCTGAAAAAGTTAATTCCAATCAGTTTTTTTTTTCTTTTAAAACGTAATTACCATTTCATCTACAAACACTTTTTGGCGTGGTTGCAATATTCTTCAACATCGTTTAGTTTCATGATATAGTCTGTCGGTCCTCTTTTTTTTTTTTTTTTTAAACGGGTAATCTGAAAATACAGATGAATCTAATATTACGTAATTTAGTGACGCTCTTTGCTGAAATTATTTGTGAAATATCTCTCTGTTGGCCTTCGGTATTACCAACAAGTTTCTCCCACGAAGTGCAGATTATCACCACCACCATCATCATCATCATCATCGAATTCTTGACATGCACACTTAAGGTACGTACAGGATAATTATGATAGTACTACATGAAAATTTGTCGTCATTACTAACATTTGATCAAAAATTTTCCTACAAATCAATTTTTTATCTGTCAAGTTTATCAGATCTTATATTTCTGCTTTCTAGTCTGTATAAGTCCACCTCTATCATGGTCTTCCTCTTGGTCGTTTCGCTGCCAACCTTGCAGAGACCACTTGTTTGGCTAAGCTTTCCTCCCCCATTCTGTGTAAGTGACCATACCACCTGAGATTAGCTCTGCTAACGCATTCCCGGATGCTGAAAATGTCAAGTTCTTTCCTAATATCGTCGTTTTTAATATGATATTGCCATTGGTCTATTCATGCCTCTAATTATAATTATTTCTAACCCAGCTCTCAGATCCATAAGTTAAAATTGGTTTGAACAATGCCTTGTATACAGATAATTTAGTGTTTTGACTAATTTCTCTCTTATTCCATATAAATTTATTCAGTTGACTTCTTACCATACCAGCTTTGATGAATCTGTTGTTTATTTCCATATTTAATTTACCATCTTCACTAGAAATTGTGCCTAAGTAGCTGAAATGTTTTACATGTTCCACAGGATCTTAATTTAGGACTGAGTTAATGTTTTCAATGTTTTTGTCTATTTTCATTGTCATTGTCTTTTTATTGTTGAGTTTCATGTCAAATTTGTTACACCATACTCCATTTAGTCAGAGAATCCTACAGAATATACTGGATTTATTAAATGTACAACATCATAAAGTAAAGGGCTCAGATTAACATCTACGGTTTGGATATCAGATTTAATGTTACTTTCCTTGAAACTATGATAGATATAGAGGATTAAGAACAGTGGAGGTAATGTACATCCTTCTCTCATACCTTACTTAACATCAAACCATCTTCCTATAGCACCTTTAATTCTATCTTCTGATTCACAATTCAAATGCAGAAGTATGGCATTATTTCCAGCAGGTATACTCCAACTGTGGTGTTTTGAATAGCTTCTCTCTTGGCACCTTGTCAAATGCCTTTTCCAGATCTACTGAACTTAAATGGAGATCCTTTTTTTATTGCCATGATTTCTCAACTATTTGTCGTGAAGTGAAGATTTGATCCTAACAACCTCTGTTAGGCCTGAATCTAGCTTGTTTTTCATCAAGCTTCTCTTCTACAATGTTTCTTAGCCGATTCAAAAGTTCTCGCATTCAATTTCCTTCTCATTTTTATAAATGAGAACTATGAGAACTCTGCTCTAATCATCTGCAATTTTACCCTCCGACCAGGTCCTCTGAATTAATGAAGTGTACCTACAGTAAAACTATATACCTCCATACTTCAGCATTTCTGGCCGAATTTCCTGATTGCATTCCTGTTGAGTGTTGTGTCCATTATGCTGTCACTGCTTATTCCATTTAGCAATCTTGCAAAGTAATTACTCCAGACATCTAGAATATCTTTATCCGCAGTTTCCATGTCACTTTTATCATCTCTGATTACTCTTACAATACTCTTTCCTCCGTTTCTAATCATTTTCGATAGCCTCCAGAATATTTCTCCATCTTCCTGATATTTATTTTATTTTTATTATTTTTATTAAGTTTATTAGCGTCTAAGCTTCATATCGATGTGCAGAATTTTGGGTAACCCAAAAGCAACAGCTCATCCACATTACGACATGCATATACGAGTTACAGAAAGTCATGTAACGCATCATCATGATACACACACATGTACATCTATATATACTGTATATATATATGCAGAGAAGGATGACATGCTAATATACAGGGTGATTGTAAAATAATGTCAAGTGTTCAAAGCCCTCTAGCGAGTAATGTATTGGACGAAACACACCAATATTCGGTAGACGTACACAGTGAAACATGGGGATTCGATTTAACGGAAAAAAGTACCAAAAGTCGCCAACAGGGGAAAGTTTGGCGCAGCCAAATTAATGTTAGTAGGTGTGACTAATGAATGACTAAATGGCAAATGAGAGACAGCACACATCAATTTCATGACGTTTATTGTTAATTACAAATGAGGTTCAACATGACCACCATTCTGATGTTCCAGGAACTGCATACGGTGCACGACATTTTCCACAGTGGCTCGCAACATACCGGAATTGATTTATCTCACGTGTAATGTTATTCGATCTTTCAAAGTTGGAATGTCGGGTACATGTCCTTGATACACAATGCTTTTAAGAAATCCCCACAGCCAAAAGTCACAAGGATTGAGATCAGGCGATCTCGGTGGCCATGGCGTGGGAAATGCATGATAAATAATTTTCCTGTCAAAGAAATGTTGTCGCAAAACACGCTGTACCTGAAGTTTGATGTGGGGTGGTGCACCATCCAGCACGAAGATGGTCAAATGGAGACATCCTCTTTGCTGCAGTTGTGGAACCACAAAGTTCTGTAGCATATTGGCATACCTGTTAGCATTGACGGAATAGGTCACTGGTCCATTTTGGCGATTTTCCTCGTAAAAGTATGGACTGATGATAAAAGATGCCGTAAATCCGCACCACACTGTGACTTTGGACGAGTGGATAGGCATCTGCAGACACACATGCGGATTAGTTGCAGCCCAAATGCGACAGTTGCGTGTGTTAATATCGCCGTTCAAATAAAAGTGCGCTTCGTCACTCCATAAAATCTGCCACGGCCATGCATCATCCACTACCATGCGCGCTAAGAATCTCAAAAGTAAGTCGATTCGTGTGGTCGCATCACCAGGGCACAATTGTTGAACATGACTGATTTTATAGAGATAAAACTTCCACATCTGATGTAGGGTTTCCGTTTGCCGGGATATTGCTCGTGCACTGCTGGTACCCTGCACATTCGTCATCTCCTGTTCTACAATAGCAGTTGAAACTTGTTGGTGATTGATTGGTTTGCGTCCCCTGTCTACCTGCGCTGCTCGAGTTCCAGTAGTTTCAAATCGCCGAATCACTTTTCGTAAGTTTGTTACACTAGTCGGTCCTTTTCGTAAATTTTTCATACGCTGAAAATCCTGAAGACAAGCACTGGCATTATTGTTCCGCTGATAATAGAGTTTGACATCTATTCTAACAAAGCATGCTCACGTAAGGTAAGAAGCATCGAAAAGCAGTTCATCTACGAATTATAAGAAATCTCACGGGCTTTCCTTTTATTGCATGATCGCTCACAAGAAACGCGATAATACAAATTAATGCATTTTACTCGGTAAACAGCGCCATTTTTGGATAGCGACTTTTGGTACTTTTGTTTTTTCCTTAAATTGAATCCCCATGTTCCACTGTGTACGTCTACCGAATATTGGTGTGTTTCGTCCAATACACTTGACGTTATTTTATAATCACCCGGTATATATACAGAACAAAAAAGTTGCATACGACATTAGTTAGCTTTTATGATAAAATAAAGCAATGCACTTAAATCGCATTTGCATTTTTTCATTTTATACCTGAAATAGGATCTTTTGCATCGTTTGTTTAGTATGTTTTCATTTTTATTTATTTATTTGTTTTAATTTACTTTTTTGCAACCTGACATCTGATTTTGCATCAAATCATTTTATATTTCTTTTAATTCTAACTGCTGACTTACAACTCAAATAAAGACTAAGTATTGCTTGATATAATGTCCCGTTGTCACCATACAACTGTAGCGTTTGGAACAGCTTCTCTTTTGGTACCTTGTCATATGTCTTGTCCAGATCTAAGAAACTTAAATACAAATCCTTGTTATATTCCCATGATTTATTAATTATTTATTGTAAAGTGAAAAGCTGATCTTGATAACCTCCATTTATCCTGAATTCTCTTCTCAAGAACGATTGCATAAATCTCTCGAGGAACATTTAGTACCGAATCGCCTCAGTAATCCTTGCATTGGGTACAATGAGAGCTCTACTCCAGTCATCGGGAATTCGACCTTCCGACCCTCTCTCAATAATGCGGAGTGTTCTCTACATATGAGCATTTCTTGGCTCATCTACTCCAGCTGCATTATTTTCAGATTTTTCACATTTCATACTTTTCATAGCATTTTCTACCCAACTGTTAAAACGTAATCTTTTTGAACATTTTCTACGAGTGCTCTGCCACTTCTTGTTTCGTTTAAGTCTTTAAAAGTAGTTAATACAGACATCAAGATTATCCTTATCCTCAGTTTTCAAGTCAATTTCTTTCTTTTTCTGCATTTCTAAGCTTTTTTTAATAACCTATAGTACATCTGCCACCTTTTGATTAGCTTATAGCTAGCTTAGCTCTTACATTTCTTCTACGTTCACGAAGTATTTGGGCACCTTATGTTCCATGCAAATTTCGGATTCTACCGCACGAAGATATTCTGGGAGTGCCTGCGTACTCAATATCAGGATGTGATGTTCAGTTTAACTGACAGACATCCAACGTGGTCGTTGGGCGTGATAACAATGGTCGTTCTGTCCGTAACATTGCTGCCCCTCTTAGTACCGAAAAGCACCGTTGCTTATGTCATTCCTAAATGGAAAGTTGATGATGTTAGTACAGCAGGAAAACGGCCTCGGAGGCCACTAACGCTCACTGACAGAGATCGACAGCTGTGTCTCGGAATGTTTGAGCATCCCGCACATCATCAGCAGCGGACCTTGCAGCCATGCGGGGATGTCTCCCAGTACTAGAAGTGTCCACAAAGAGTTGCATGCTTTAGGTTACCAAGGCTGAGCTGATACGAACAAGCCACGCACCCCCCAACGTCAAACGTTGTTCGAACTGTTTTCTTTCATACGGTTCCTGAACTGTAGAGCAACAGAAAAGGGTTCTGTGAAGCGACGAAACCAGCTTCTAAATCTTTCCCTCTGATGGTCGTGTTTGGACCTGGAGATTACCTGGAGAGCGGTTCTGGCAGGATTGCATCATTCGAAATCTCAAGTGTGGTGGAGGTTCGGTAAAGGAATGGGATGTTTCAATTAATTGGATCGGGTTTGGACCGTTGGTGGAGGTGCCCCAAACCATGATATCTGATGGCTAATTGAGCATCTTGGACAATTTCGATTATGTGTAGTACTTCGGCAGTGACCCTTGCGTGATTCAGTACGAGAGTGCTCCATGCCATAGCGCACTGTGTGTCCCAGACTGGTTTCCACCAAACAACGTTGAAGTATTGGATCGGATAGCTCAGAGTCCTGACCGCAATCCCATCGAACCTTTTTTGGGACGAATTAGAACGACGAATTCGCACCAGACCACAGCGGCCGTCATCAGCATCAGCAATAAAAGTAGCTTTGCGCGAGGAATGGAAGAATGTTCCTGTTGCAATGTATCAGGAATTGGCTGACAGCGTGCGCCGAAGAATAGTTTTTCCCATTCAGACAAAGATGGTTCCACTACCAGAAATGTAAATAAAGCGCATTTTCTTTACCACATTAGGTTTCCACTCACTTTTGTCAACATGATCTCCATTCTTTTAGGGTATCTACTAGTTAATTTGCTATTAACATTTGATTTTTTTTATCCCTTAGTTGGTGCCTGGATGGGGCAGGCCCCTTAACCAGTACACTAATGTGGGTACTGCTGGATTATTTCCCATCGGATTCTTTACTGGTTTTACGCCCACTCAGCAGGGGAAAACTGCTGTGTTCTACAGACAGTGTGTTATGTGCATGGGTTTTAATGGCGGGTTTGCTGTTCGTTTCCAGGAGAAGAAACCCTCCACATCCATTTTAGACCCGCCAACTCACTTTCAGTTGAAAAGTCCTGATAAATGTTCTTCACGTCCTAGACGGGATTCGAACCCAGGTCTTTCCGACCAAAGTGATTCGTCTATAACGACTGAAATACCGAGGTTAACTTTCAGTATGCTTTCTTCTTTCCTAGAATTGCGTCTTTAATTTCTTGTGTCCCCAGTTCTTATTTTTCTATCCTTGCTTCACCTCCCTAGCAGAAGCAACGCTTTCTTCAGAGTTTGCCACCGAAACTCCGAGGTTTGTTTCTTGTTTTGGAACTGTTTCATTTTTTCTCAAGATGCGGAACTTTAATTCTTTTTAAAATTTTATTACGGTGTGTGAGCCGTTTTGACGGATTACACACCGTAATTATGGAATCATTTTTATTTATTCATCATTTCTGGGTTTTAAATTATTTCTGACATTATATTTGATTTTCTGGTGTTTTTGCTTATTTTTCCTGCCATGTATTTTAACTGCCACACTTTAGTCTTTTACTGTCTATCGCGCTGAATCCATTTCTGATTAATTCTTTCATGTCGTTGAGTTTCTTCCTTAAGTCTTTAAATTAATTTATCTCCAATAATCAGATTTTTGAAGGAAGCAGAAGCAAGAGGTTCTGCAGTTCCCTCTAAATATAATTTCTAGATATATTTTTAAAATTGCATTATCTATTTCGTAATCATTTGATCAATAAATCAGAACGTTCAAAACTTAGAAGTGCTCCTAAACGTAATAACCGTGCTGCTGTTATATTGATAGTCAAGGCGCGTTTCTTATTTCCTTCATCTTCTCTCCAGAGAAATTTGAACGCACCTCGATGTTGGAAGACGGTGTAATTAATGGCTATTTGGAATCCTGAGCAGAAATGTAGCTGGTATTTAAGTTATTATTAGCTTTGCAAATTCATCCAAACTTTCGCAAAGCATTACTAAATGCCTGGGGTTTCATTTCCCATTTGCTGTCTGGATCTGCAAAAAGGACAACTTTTTCAATTGTCATCTGCCTACTCTAATGACTAGAAAAATTACTTCACTTCTTCCCACAGAGACCTAATAATCTTCACTGGCCATTTGCCCACATAACTCTACTCGAAATTGCTTCCAGTCAAGCAGTTCATCTTCATGTTTGGTGTTGAGTGCTATCCTTGCTCTTTCGCTTCCTTGATTGTTATCGCCCCAATTTAATATCCTGTACTGATTATTTAGTAAAATCTCGCCTGATTTTGTCTTCTCTGTCTCTTATGCTGATTTTATCCACATGGTACTTTTTTAGCTATTGTGCAATTCGATTGCCTTTCCATTAATATCGATGGTTCCAATTCAGTTCTCGTGATATTGGGTTTGTTCTTCTTTCTTCTAGATGTTGAGTTTGGATTGTTGGGGTTATCAAATTTCAGCGTCCACGACTGGCATCGTGGACGCATTAAACAACCAGCAGAAAAATTTCCCATCCATAAGTACAAGTTCCTTCTACACCAGATCAACATCCTCTCAAAGAACAGTCTGTTCAACCCACTCAATCCGGTTCGTCAATGAGAAGAGTTTCGTTCCCCTTCATTCCGACTGTCTTCGTAGTAAGTCACAGCAGCAGCAGCCATTCCTAAGCCCAGGGCAACGATTCGTCACTAACTCTATTCTCGCGCCCTACAAACGCAAAGCGATAAGAATCCGTGCAGCTTCTGCTGTTCCAACTCACGTTTTAAGGGAGACATTTATGGAAACCGAAACTTGCACTCGATGATGCCTTCAACAGGACACAAGCCCTTTTTGCCTTGCCCATGGACGAGAGATTAGTTGTTCAACTAACCTCTCTTCAAATAATCGGATTTGAAGGCCTGTGTTGTGTTCCATGGGAAACATATGGAAGGTGAGGCTGTTCCTGAATCTAGCAGCAGTAACAAGGAGGAAGAGAAACTTGTTCTATGAGTACGGAGTTGGACTGTGAAGGGATGCTGGGTGGTAGCTACGCGTGTTTCAATGGGTTTGGTAGAGAGAGAGAGAGAGAGAGAGAGAGAGAGAGGAATTATTTGTGCTAGTTCTGATGAACATTTACCATGGAAATATAAAAAATGCATGCAATAGATGCTATGTGGCTGTGCGAGAGCGCTTATAACGGGTTATTAATAGATGAGGCCTTATTCAGTCTAGGTATTGTATTTTTAAGGAGCTCTTACGATTACTAGCCCAAATGTGAGAGTAATATTCAATAGTGGTGTGGATATATAGGAGAATAGCCATTCGGAAGTAAAGTAACGCTTAGGGCAATAAAGGACTCCTATTTCATTGGTTGCCGAGGAAGCACTGACTTCGAAGCCAAGGTAAGAAATCTCATCTTGCTTAGAGATTTGAGCTTTATCAAAAGTATTTGGTTGTGAAATATGATCGAGAGATATTTATTATTATTATTAGGAAGTAAGGCACGATTGTATTTTAGGCATTACAATTGACACGATTATCAGAACCCAACCGAAGAATGGTTTAGAAATCAGAATTTAGAGTTGCAAGGCTGTTCTGAGGGTTGCGGTGGTTCTTGTGGTCAAGGTTTGTCAAGTGAGAAGGAGGAGAGCAGTGCAGTTGACCACCAGTCCAAAACAAAGTTCGGGAAACTGTGTTTTGGATTGGTGGTCAACTGCAGCAGCAGGTCATTCATATACAGAAAGAATCAATTGCATAGTTAGTGATTGTGATGCATCCACCATCACGTTAGACGTGCCTCCAATGTGAAAAGAGGCAAGTAGTTGCAGAAGTCAATGGGTAGACAAAATGATTGGAGTTTTCTTCATAGACCCCTTTGCCAGACCTGCTCGAAAGCCTTGGGGATATAAAGTGTAACCATTGGGAATTCGTCAGCCAATTTTTTGATAGTTATCCAGAGGTGTATGACATGAGTGAGCAGATACCCTTTTGATCGGTATTGGCCGAATATATACTAACGGTCATTTATTAGTTCAGTACCTTCAAGGTAGAATAACAGTTTGGCGTTGATGGTTCTCTCTATTTGGAGAGGTTTGAACTGAGAGATTTGATGGTAATGATGTATCACCCTTCTGCGATTGGACATGGTTCTAATTGCTGGGATGGAGAGGCACCAGTAGAATAAAAGAGCATAAAAAAGGTGACATTGACCAGCATTCAACTCTGAAGCATAAATCTTGTGGACAATTGCAACAAGTCGATTTGGGCGAGATGATGTTTTGGTATTTAATTTGGACAGGATTTTTCTCATCGCTTTCATAAGGATTTAGGATTTTTCTCATCGCTTTCTGATGAACGATCAGAGACAAAGCATAGACTGCAGTGTGTTTGGAGTAGTTGGGGGACATTTTCCCAAATCTTCTATGCATGTATTTGAGGAAAAGTGTGGCGCCATGAGATTACCTTTTTGTAGGTGATGACGTAATAGACCAATATGGGTGTAGTAGCGGTGGGAACAGTTTTTGGCAAAAGTTGCGGAAAATTTTTTGGGCAAGAGACCAAAAGACAGGGCTGCAATTAGGGCACGATGTAAGTTTCCCGATATTGGCTCTTCAGAAATCAATATTCGATGACTTTCATGCAGCTATTTTTTCGGTTTTCAGCAGTGAGGAAACGTGGATTTCTTTATGATATCCAGTTGTGATATGCTCTCGGTTCTTCATTTTACAGCCTTGTCGCATCGTTTGGAGCAAAATCACAACGACTTACTTAGATATGAGTATTTATCGGAAATGAGGAATACAGGCTTCTCTACCGGCGTACTTCAGTGATGCGTTCGGTGAATGTGATTGGATTGGAAGGTCAAAGATAATAATACAACCAAGGGAATGAGGTATGGAAATCTGGGAAGTCATTCCCCCCCCCCCGTGGAGTTCTTGTAATGCCAGATGACGTTTGGTTGAGAATGGCTATGTCGGTACTGCTGGGTGGGAGAAGCGATAAACCCATTTTTGTGGTCTGAATTATTTAAGGGAGATAAAACCTACACAGCGCAGTTGGTTGGGGGGGGGGATCAGTAATAAGGAGGAAGAGGTTTAGACTGTTTGCAGAACGGCGTTATCTGGTAGTTTGGGACATGTGAACAAGTTGTTCGAGGGCATTTTCGATGGCAAATATCTCGGCGTCTGTAAATGCTTGTTCTGTGTAGTTGGAGTACGAGAGCCAGTTGGTTTTGTGTACATTAATATCTCCGAGAAAAATAATCTCACTGTTAGGAAAGTTGGACTGAAGAAGAAGATCAACGTTGAAAGAGAAGAAGTCGAAAAGTTCAGAGTTGGAGGAATTGAGAGAGAGAGAGAGAGAGATTTTCAGCCAAAGCAGATCGTGGGGATTCTTAGATGAATGCTTTCTAACACCGTATGTACTAGATGGGCAACTGGATGCACGCACGTCAGTCTTGCATTACTGTAATTAGTGAGAGAACCTTTCTTACATTGTCGAAGGCCGTCTAAGAAATTCAGCGTTTATTTGCAAACTGAATTTGAAGTGAACACGAAATTTTAATACACGCGAATCAAGAAGACTTTTATCAAATGGAACTTTTATCTATGATCCGATGAGAAAGCTGTATAGAAAAACCCTTTCCGAAAGGTTCAGGATCTCTGCCTTGCACGTTATCCTTGGAGCAATCATTAATTATCTTTGCAATCGAATAAACGACGAGAGTGAGATGACGCATCTGTCGGTAACGAATCCCCCGATAAAAAAACATTTTTGGACTACAAATTCGTCGTTTTGCCTTTCCTAAACTGGCAGTCCCATATCGGGTGTAAAATGCCAATCTTCTTCTTCTTCTTCGTCTATTCCAGAATCGGTAATATGTTTTCGTCTCGGTTCAACGCTCTGTCTCTTTTTCTTCGACCCGCCGTTTTGTAGTTCGTGCCATTCGTTATGGATGATCTTTCCAGCTGGTTCTGATTTGTTTCCGTGATTGGTGTTTGGTTTAGTTCCTTCAGTGTGTCTTCATTTCTCTTTCTATTCAGTCTCGTATTATCTGACGTTGTTCTCATTTCTGCTGCGATGATTCTTTTAGTAATTGTTTCTCTCCTTGTCGAAATTCACTCCCACATAATAATAATGCTGGTTTTGATGAAATATTATGCAGCCTGCTTGTTTTGGTGACTGTTGCTGGTCTGAAGGTTTTGTTCATTATTCCATTTGCTTTGGGGAATTTGATAATTTTGAAAGAAATCTCCATCGGAACTTAATTTATAACCCAAATAATTAAAATTGTCGACCTATTCTAAATAGCATCGGAGAAAGGGGGTAGGTACCTTTGTCTAAGACCTCATTTTATGCTAATTATTACTGTTTTCTTATTTAGGCTGTGGAAGGGTTTAATAAATTTACAGACGGGTGGTTTTTAGTATATCGATGAGTTCGTATCTTGTTCAAAAGCTGTTTTATAATCTACGGATGCGTTTCTAAGTTGAATTCCCTTCTTTTTCTCAATTAGTAGTTTTGAGACTAAATACAGGAACTATGCACACGAGTATAGGATCTGAAGCGCAAAACTTTCAAGCGAGATATCAATGAAGGCGATGAAAAGTTTTTTTTTCACATCATGCATCACGCTCTGAAATAACCTTTTGTATTTTAAGCGATTTTTTAAATTAAATTATTTTCCTGACCCCTCAAAGCCATGCCTATATATACCTCCAGGTGTCGATGTATTTATTTATTTATTGTAAATAAATTATTATTTATTTAAAAATTGAAATAATTATTTCGATTTTTCATTACTAATGACACCCACCACATACACCCCTTTGCGGCCACAACATAATTCAATAAGTAAAAAAAAAGACCATTTTTATAAAATGCTAGAAGCTTGTTCGTCTTTTTGAGTGTAAAAAAAGAGTATTTTATTTGGTAAAAGCTTTTGAATGTGTCCAAACCGTTTTCGTCTCCAGCGTCACGTTTGTTTGGATAAAGCACGTGCCTCTCAACACGGAGGGAAGGCAAACATACGAACGTCCTTTCGTGTTCTTGAGATAGGGAAATGAGAGCGGAAGGGTCTTTATGAATCTTCTTCTTCGATTGCTTTTATTTCTAAACAATCCACGCAGGAGCTAATAAAGCGTCTTCGCTCAAAGCCGTTTCGCTATTCAATCGAGCTCTTTTTGTGTTCGCTGCGTGGTCAGCTGGCGCTTCCTGAATCACCCGGGTATGTGCTTCGGATGACGCTTGAGACAATTGGCGCACGTGCCACACAGCGCAGTCTGCCAAGTGGAAATCACATATAACGACTCGGCTTGAAAATAAGAATCCTTGTTTTCATTGCGATTTACAATTAAGTAGCTTATATCTTAATTGACTCCACACATGGGAGGTCTCCACAAGACCTACGATAGTACAGCACTGTGGACAGGTGGTTCAGGAAAAAGAATGTAGTAAAACGTTTCTTGAAAAGCTGCGGTTGGGGAAAAATGCAGGGTCGGCTCGTGCATAGGCATTACGAAACTGCAGAGTCCCCAATTTTTCTCGATATAAAAATATATTTATTAATTTATTTATATTTGCTTGTAATATTTAATTGTATCATCAAAAATCCTACACAATTCTCTTATTTTGTATAAAAATAACAAAAATCCATCTTGTAGCACTTAGGAAGGCGCTAGCAGCACTGTGTTTACCACAGTGTCATATTGCTACGCTCGCAAGCATATGAACATCATAGTGAGATGCGAGCTATATTATCATAATGCGGCACTGTTCGTCGCGCAGTTCCACTATTCTTTATATGCATCTTGCGCCAGTAGTAGTGCTTATCGTGTTTACTCCGTCTCTTTAAATATTTGTACATTACAATTAAAGGATTTAATTTTAATGTCCAAAAATTGTAAATCCATCCCTTTAATTACAATTAAAGGAATGGATTTTATTTTTAATTAATTTTGAATTATACCATACTGTATAATTTTATCGATAATAAACAATATATTTTCATGTTTACTTTTTTACTTTTACCATAATTTTCATATTTTATCCAAAGAGAGTCTTTGGACTCCCTGGAGGTGTCAAATAATAATAATAATAATAATAATAATAATAATAATAATAATAATAATAATAATAATATTTCGAAAGTTGCAGCATCCCCATGATTTCAAGCCACGAGACGCCACTGGTATAGGGTAATGGCGTAGCTTACAAAGAAGAGAGGTAGACCCCATGTAAGAAGCGCATGAGAAGTTCGTTCCGTATATTTAGAGTTGAACTGAGTGCAGATGATAATCAGTGGCTGCTCTACGTCTTACATGATTGGGAGAAGGCGGAAGAACGCTAGTGGAGGAAGCCCATGAAAGTACCTATAAAAGTGCATAACGCAGCAACAGAAATCATAATAGAAAGTGCTTAGAGAGAGTCCGTGTGTGGGGTCACATTTTAGGTAGACTGCCCTCTTTTTTTCACGCGATCCAGAAGTCTCCAGAACAGACGCCTTCGTAATAACGAAAGCGAGAGCACGTGAATTTCTCAAACTCTTTCCATGGCTTGTGTCCAAAGATGGTAACTATAAATTCACACGCATGCCACAGCAATTAAAGTTTCAATAATACATAAATATTTCGTCTTAAACATCATAAGACATCATCAGCACAGTTATAAACACCAATAGGAATTACATTCAAAAGCAAAGTAGCGCGCATGCATACATTGGAATCACTCCTTGTATACAGTAGCGTGTTTAAGGACTATTTTGCTGTAATTAAAACTGATAAATTTATTTTATACAGTTGAGTATAACAATTTCCTAGACCTTTTGGATAGTGAGACAGTTGTCACGGTTAAGATTGGGTCTGTGCCGTAAGGCTTCAACACTTTTGTAGTAGCTTGGTGTGTTACCATCGGACCCTGAGGTTGGCATTTTCAACTCCATGTTGAAAACATCCCCATCACGTTCAAGAACTGAGAGATATGGATTTATGGCTGATTTTTTATTTATTTCCTTTTTAGGTACAAGCTGGATGAAGGCCTGCTTACCTGCTAGATCGGATGAAAGCTCATACAGGCGATATGCACATACCTGCCACTGAATTAGAAACTTCAATGCAGATGTAAGAAACGTCACTCACGCAGCGTATGCATATACAAAACGCTTGGTGACTTACGGTGAACGGTGTTGATCAAAATGGGAAAACAAGGATCTTTCGGAGTTCGATAAACGGCTTATTGTGGGTGCTTGCTTGTCTGGCAGGAGCCACCACGATTTTGAAAACAGCAGAGCTGACTGGTTTCTCAGAAGGTGATATCTCGGGCGTTTAATCAGTGGAAAAATAACCCGCATATTGTCGTCCTAAAAGAGTCTATCGGGAATGAGATTGCCGTCATTCCTGTGTGCATCAATTCACCGAAGCATTTAATGTTCCCGACCCATATCTGACCGAACTACGCGCAAGGAATTGAAGAGGATCGGCATCGACAGTTGCATGGCTATACAGAAACCACTCATCTAGGATGGGTGTTAATTCCGAGACACAAATTTTGAGCCCATCTGGAGAGAAACCACCTAAACCAGAGGACATATTAGTATGAAGACTAACTGCGCATGAAGATTCTAATTTTTAATATCTTTCTGGAGAAAGATCAGGGGAAGCATTCTGTGGGCAGCTTATTGTAGCGCAGGAGATGATTTTCCTAAACAAGAGTTGGAGGAAAAGCCCAGAGATTGGATAACATTACCAAAGTACCATCAGGACGTGATTGAAGTAAAAACAAGGAAGGGCAGAAGTTACACCGACAATTTCTCTTAGGAAGGCTACTTTATATTTTTAAATACTATTCTTGCACCCGTTTTGAGTTCTAGTGCAAGCCGAGTGAGAAGCTGGTGTTTTTGATTTTAGCCATTGAACGTATGCTGTATTTTTATCATGGAAGTGCAGGCTTAACTTCTGGAGAAACAGGTCTTGGATAGGCGTTGTAGGTTTTTGCTTGAATACTTTTTACTTTATAGGAATGAAGAACTGAATGAAGATTCCTGTAAAGATCGTTCAGGGGCGACGTTTGTATTAGAAAAGCTTACATAGTAATCTTAGATTGAAAACACACATTGAAATCTTGGATATCTCAGCCGGCACCACTTTAGTGTCGTAGGGTATGCGGCCGAAATTAGCTGGGAGGAGAATGATTTGAAGAAAAGGAGACTTGGATAAGCTATGATAGGAGTTGCAGAGAATAGGCAGACATCTGCAATGTCTCTGAGGGGAGAACTTTGATAGGAAACTGTTCAGAGTGTTGAATGAATGATAAGCATTGTCTGGTATTCTGGTTGGCAGCTTAACTATTTGTGTTAGATCGTGAATGATAGCAAATGATTCGACATCTCCTCCAGATGAATCTGTGAAGTTGGAGAAGGGTTTGAGTTATAGATGTTCAAGAACGATCTTTAATGTTCTGTAGTGTTCTATGTGTTTTAAATTTCTTGGTAGATTGTTGAGTTGCGTGGGTATCTGATGTGATCTCATAAAACAACCGTATGAGTTGTTCAAGGGAGTAGGGATGTAGAGAGGTGTTGTAGGTCGTGTTATACGATGTGTCTCTGTTATTTCGATAGGTGATGTTGAAGTAATTCCTTGTTAATGTTATGTAGCGCTTCAGGTTTTTTATGCTCAGGATTCTGTGTGTAGCCATATACTGGTCGGATATTGATTGTTGCGTGTAAGGTGTCCAAATCACTGTTGACACAATTTTCCTACAGTCACGCTTTATTATAATAACACGTATCTTAGCAGGAATTCGCAGATACTGTGATATAGGAGAATAGGAGTATTTTTATGTTGGATGAAATAATGTCTTTTACTTGGAAGAGTTTTGCTGCGATGATCCGGAGTTTGATATTACTATTACTATTATTACGGGCGACTCCAGGGAGTCCTTAGACACATCGAGGGAGGCCCTAAACATCATGTCCACACAACTATACGACATTCTCACAGTATCTATCATACCTTGCCTTGAACTCATTCACTGTCATAGCACCCACAACAGACTCTGGCAGTTTATTCCACTCATTTACCACTCAAAGTAAAGATCCCAGCTCTAACACCCCTGCTAACCACACTCTTGCCAGCTTCCATTGGTGTTCCCTAGTTCTCCCACCACCAGTCCTGATCTCAAAAATATCCTCTGAATTAATCCTATAGAATCCCTTTAGTAATTTGAATGTCTCAATCATATCTCCCCTTTTCCACCTATCAACTAGTTTCTGCAACCCACAAATCTTCAACCTGTTCTCATAAGGTTCATTCCATAGATCTGCTATCATCTTAGTCACTCGCCTCTGGATCCTCTCCACCTCCTCCCCATCAAGAAGAAACCTAGGTGACCAAATCTGGGCACAGTAGTCGAGATAAGGTCTTATCATGGCTCGGTACAATAACTTGCTTCTGCACGTCAAGGTATTTTTCAACAACCAAGTGAGTTGATGAGCTGATTTAGCTACTTTTGCAATGTGCCTATAAACTTCATCTTCCTATCCACCAACACTCCCAAGTCCCTGACCTCATCAATCTCCTGGAGTACAGTTCCACCAATGTGGTATATTGCTGCTAATGTTTTCACCGCAAAATGCATAAACTTACATTTTGTGACATTAAATTGACATCCATTCTCCTTAGCCCAGAACTCCAATCTATGCAAGTCGTCCTGCAAGATTTTGACATCTTCTGCATTCACTATTACCCTATCCAACTTTGCATCATCAGCGAACAAATGAACTGTTCCTCTTAGATTCTTAGATTCTTCCCTATATCGTTAATGAACAAATTAAATAGCAATGGTGTAAGAAAAGCATCCTGCGGCACATCAATAGTCACAGGCCGTCTTTTGGACTCTACTCCTGAATAAACTACTCTTTGATATCTCTCCATCAACCACCCACCTATCCATCTCACCAGCCCTATATCCATTTCCATATGTTGTAGTTTACGGATTAGTATTCCATGTGGTATCCTGTCAAACGCCTTTGCCAGGTCCAGCAGTATCACTGTAAGCCCATTTCCCTTATCCAGTTCAGCCGTCACCTTGTTATAAAACTTGAGCAAGTTACTGAGGCATGATTTACCCTTCATAAAGCCATACTGTTCCCCGTACAGTATTTCATTTTCATCAATCCATTCCTGTATTTTTCCCTTGACTACTTTCTCCAAGACCTTGACAACGACTCCTGATATGCTGATCGGTCGGTAATTTGCAATCGTAGCCTTGGATCCTCCTTTATGCAGTGGAACTATTTTCCCCTCTTTCCACGCCTTCGGGACTAAGCCAGACCCGAGACTCAGATTAAACAACGTGGTCAAGGGTACTGATAATTCCTTAGCCGCTTCACGTAAGACCTGTGCCGGTATACCATCCAGTCCCCCAGATGTATTCACATTAAGGTTCTGTAATAGACAATTCACCTCCACTTCATTCATCACAATTCCCGTATAAACTATAGGTTCCTTCATTTTTTCAATGTTACCACATGGATGATATACTTTTGCAAAGTGTTTGCTCAGTAACTCCGCTATATCGACTGATTCAGTGACCTCCTTACCATCGTCATTCCTTAAAATCATTTTGCCGTGTATAGTTTTTTTTTGCTTGCAGCATATTGAAAGAACTGTTTGGGATTCTCTTTAACTTGCATGGCTAGTTTCCTTTCATAATCCGCTTTTGTTTTTTTTTTAACACACTTGTTACACTTCTAGCCTGCACTTTATACCGTTGGTATGCCTGCAGGTCACTTCTTTCTTTAAATTCCCTCCACAGTTGTTTCTTTTTTTGCAGCTCAAGCTTAATGGTGTTATTCATCCATTTAACCCCTACTTGTTTTGCTATTCGGAACCTAGGTATACAATCAGCCATAACCTCCTGTAAATGCTCCTTGACCACTTTCCCTGTTCTATCGACATCCAGCCCTTGCAGTTGTACATGCCATGGCACTGATTCAAGTAATCTCCTAAGCTTGCCATACTTACCAGCACGGTAATTCCACATATACCCTGTCCTAATCGAAAATTCCACACCTTTAGACCTGGTAATAGCATCTGATTACAAATAATCAGATGCTATTACCAGGTCAAGCACTCTCACACCCCTAGTATTTTCACTTACATGCTGTCTCAGATAGTTATCCCTTAATAATTGAATAAAATCCTTTTCCTTCCTCACATGTGTCCTCTCCTCCTTCCAATCAATGTTACGATAATTGAAATCCTCCATAATTATTACCCTCCTTCCACTCATTTCATCAATTTCCCTATGCATACTATCTTCACCATCTATTCCATCACCTGGTCTATAGCAGCACCCAACTGTATATTTTATTCTGCCAGTCTCAATATCTCACACCAGATAGCCTCAAATGAGCTCCTTTCACTATCCTGCGATACAACTTCAATTCTCCTTGGCTGCAATTCATCAGCTATCATCAATAGTACCCCTCCCCCCATTTTATTCTCTCTGTCCCTCCTAAACACATTCTATCCCACTAACTATATCATCTTCCGTCAGCCATGTTTCACTAATGCCAATAACCTGTGGCCAGGAAGAGTCAATCAAGGCCAAAAATTCTTCCTTCTTGTTCCTAATACTCCTGTCATTAGTATACATGAAATGCAGTGATCCCTTAGTTGCATCCCTATATTGATGCGTTATTCTAAATGACCCATTCCCATTTTTTGTCCTTAGTGCTGGCTCGGTTACATTATATACATTTTTACACTCAACTGTCTCACTGATGTTCGCATACTCCCCCACCTCCTTGGTAGTTCTAGTTTCCCTGGTTCTGCACATCCATTTTCACTTCATTCATCAATACTTTTTCCAGTCTCCGCACACCAAATCCATTCAAACGCAGGCATCTTGTGTAAATCCTTTCGCCCATCAAACTCATTCCACATGTCCACGAATTCCACACCACCACCCCCGTCTGTATAACCTGCGCATAATGTCATTTGCGATTATGGCCCTCCTTCTAAACTCCTCTCTGTCATACCGCGGCAACAGACTAACCATTCTAACTCTGTCACTCTTTTCTTTCGCTACCATTAACAATACTTTCAAGTCCTCTCTCATAAAAAATTTATCACCTTTCAATTCATTCGTACCCGCCACAATTATTAATTCTTTCACCCTCTGTTTTTGCACTCTAATGCTCTCACTTACATCCTTAAATTTCGCACCCGGTAAGTACGATTTAGTCACACTCCCATCTATCACTCCTCTTAATAACGAGTCACCATACAACACTCTCTCCTTCATTTCGGAAACTCTCCCACTCTTACGCTGGTTATTTACGTTAGCCGAATCACTCCGAAAGAGTTTTGCAGGTGCTCTAATTGCCGCTGCGCATTTTGTATCACTGCGCGCAACCTAGCGATCTCACTTCCTACAAATAATTCCTCATTTTTTTATCATTTAAACCATTTTCTCTCCCTGTATAGTTGCTTTCACTCTTTCTTTGATCATCGCTCTCATTGCCATCTTGTACACATCGCAATTCTCTATCAAGCCACTATTTTCACTCTCATTATGGCGTTCTTCAACCATAACTATCTCGCGATAGTTATGGTTGAAGTACTTTCTGCACATTCTCCCACCACTATCACTTTCCATCCAAACTCCAGCCTCATTCTGGAATGCATACATCCCACTGCACAAACTCCTCACATTACAGTTTTTGATAAAAGGCAACGTGTTTTTGGACCCTATTATCTTACTTCGCATTGGCGCCATGTGCTGTTCTATGAAACGTATCGTTAAAATACTAAATTAAATAAAACGGAATTCACACCAAAATCACACAGACACAACAAGCTACCAAAATTAGACAATATTACGTTATGATTAAAACCTATATTCTAATTTTCACTCAAAATTATACATAGCTTCAGGGAGCTCTCTGAAAACACTACACACCATGTAGCCCTCTAGCGGATTCCAATATGTAGGCATTCTATATGTTTTGTCCATTTAAGGTGGCAATCTAAATAAAGATCAAGGTATTTTGCGTGTATTACAGGTTTGATTTCGGAACACTGGCAGGTATTTTTGTTGTTAATGCAGCGGTATGTGTGACAATGTATCGATAGTGATGCGGGGTATGATTCTTGGGTTGTGTATTATCAACATCATCTGTGTTTTGGTGCCGTTGATTAGAATTGCGTTTTGGTGGAAATATGTTGTGATTTTGTTTAGGTATTGTTGTGCTTTGCAGAGAGCTGCGTTAATGTCTGTGTGGATTGCTAGTAGTGCAGTGTCATCTGCGTACTGAAATATTTGGCTTCTTATGGATTATGTTATGAACATCATTAATGTATATGTTCAATAGAGTGGGTGATAATATGGCACCTTGGGGTACACCGTGTTTTACTTGTATACTCCGGCTGTGATATGTACCTATTTTTGTTACCTGTGTTCTGTTTGAGAGGTAGTTCTTGAACCATGTATGCAGTGTTCCTCTTATACCTACTGAGTATAGTTTGGTGAGTAGTATGTCATGTTCAAGTGTGTCAAATGCTTTGGTTAGGTCCAGCAGTATAAGGACGGCGTACTTGTTTTTGTCGAGAGCTTTGTTTATTGTGTCGGTGATGTCTTCTAATAAAGTAATGGTGCTTTTTGTTTTCTGAAAGCTGTATTGGTTTTGTGAGATGATGTTGTACTCCTGTAAATAGTTCTGTAGTGTGGTGTGTGTTATTTTTTCTAGAATTTTTGAGATGACTGGTAGGGTAGCCATTGGTCTGTAGTTCTGAGTATCGTTTCTTTTGCCGTGTTTGTATATTGGCATATTTACTGCATTTTTTAGTTGTTGTGGAATAATACCTGTGTCGAATATTATGTTCACGAGTTTCAAAAGTATTGGATTTATTTGTTCAAAATGTGTTATAAGGTCTGTGAGGCTTAATTTGTCTATTCCTGGAGTGGTCTTTGGTTTTAGTTGTAGGATTGCTTCTTTCAGTTCCTGTTTTGTTAGGGGTGGAAAATACATCGTTTGTTATTGACTTTGTGTGGGTAGTTTTTTGTTGATCGTTAGTAGCTTGTCTTTTCTGAGTTGTGTGATGTTGTTTGTGAAAGCATGGTTGAATGAGTCTGCTAGTTTCTCTTGGTTTGTGTCCTGACCGATGCTTTTTGCAATAAAATCTTGTACTGAAATTTTCGTTTTTCGAGTTACTAATTCGTTGAGTGTAGCCCATATTTACTTAATGTTGTCGTTATATTCCATGAATGTTTGGAAGTAGTAGCGTTTTTTTTTGCCCTACGAATTTTTGTTGTTAGTTGATTTCTTGTGTTTTTGTATAAGGTTTGTAAATGTGTGTTGTTGGGTGATTTTTAAGTTTATTCCATAGATTTTCTTTTACAGTAATAATATTTAGTATGTCACCATTTATACATGGATTATTGTCTGTTTGTCGCCTCTTTTGTGCAGGGTTGTTCCTTTTTTGTTCCTTTTTTGTATATTTCTGTGAACTTTAGTTCAAATTATCGTATAATGTTACAGGATCATTTATTTTAAGTAGGGAATTCCAGTCTGTGTATATTATTATTATTATTATTATTATTATTATTATTATTATTATTATTATTATTATTATTATTATTACTACTACTAGACAGTCTAGAGAACATTGCCATAGTGAAACGCAACGCAGCTATACTATTTTGACATATGTAGCTTAAGCAAAAAGAATTGGAGTTGAATCAAATAACTGCCACAAGGTGGTGGTATAATATAGTCTGGCAGGCAGGAAGAATTCTGCTGTGATTTGCTTTCGATTCCGGAGATATTGAGTATTTCCAGAAACTAAGAAGTTCTCATTGTTCATGCCATCCTGAGGAAACTTGGCTAAAATAGAGTTCTTCCTTAAGTTCTTCAGCAGGTGTGCTCTTTGATATGAATAAATGTGGGAAATGACTGTTAGTTGTACATTACATTTTTATCACATTCTGGGAAAGGGACTCTTGTGCAGGTAGTCCTTTAGTGAAACAGATTCCTTTGCTTTTGAATTAAAAGTTCAGCATATAGAAATATGACAATGCTTTGAATGGATGTCCTATTTCTTTTAAGAACATGGCTATGGATGACACTACCAAAATACCGGCTTAATTTTTTTTAATCCTTTCAGATATTTCTGATTCATTTCCACATTCGTATTTTTCACCATAAATAATCCATGCAAATAATGTACACTGCATAAGACATGCTACGCTTCATTGTGTTTTTGCAAAATTACTGGCTACAAATATCCATTCTTCCTCTCATTAGTGGTTGACTTTTCGTCAACAGACGAAATAGATAGTAAAACAATTTTAACTGCTAAGTCTCTGTTATATATATATTATCTCATAATACATATCAACATTTCATTTAGTATGCTGGTCGATATGCATGCATGCAATCAGCATGCTAAATCCTGGTTGTATGCATGCCTGGTCGTTGAAGTATTGCAGATTGTCTATTATAATAGTGTAGCAAAATTATTAATAAAAAGAGCATATTAAAGATCCAGCATTGTTTCAGAGCTGAATGTATGTGGGGGCTGTGGAAGGTTTGTAGTTTTGATCAGAGAGCTTATGAGAATACAATCCTTGGCAAAAATACATACAACTTTGGCACTGGATTGCTTCAGTGTTAAGAGTTTGTGTTCTCTGTCTGTCTGTCTCTGTGAGTGAGTGAATGAAAACCAACCAGTTTGAAACAACTCTCAGGACAGTGAAATCCTTATTAAAATGCATTAATAAAAGATGAATGCTTGGGCAGCGATCGTGTTCTTTTAAGTAGTGCAAGCTAAGGCAACTCTGATGCCAAGGGTTGCATTCTCATATGCTGTCCGGTCAGAATTATGAAGTTGTTTTCATGGTTTCTGCATACGTTTGACTCAGAAATGATGTTGGATCTTCAATATCTACTATTTCTATATAATAAAATTATACCTGTAATGTATTTAGCCAAAAATGAGGGATTATTTATATTCTTCATTTTAAGAGAGAGAAGATTTTTTTTTTTCAAAATTTCTAATCTTTATTTTTGTCTTGCAAATGTTAATTTAATTTTTCATAGTTGTCCAATTTTTCAGAAGTGAAATAGCTTTCTATGCACTACTTTTAAATGGGAGTTAAAATTGACCAACTTAATTTGAACATCTTTTTGTTCAAAGGATATAAGCGCAGCCTTTTTGTTTCTCTGATTTTCAAAGGGGGGTAAAATCATAACTTTATTTAATCACAAAATGGTTCTTTTTCCATGTATCCATATCAACCATTGGTTATTATTTTAATAGGTCATGGGATTTAACCAGAGTAATTGCTCTTAAATACCAACACTTAGTTCATATTCTTTTTTATGCATGCATTTTTATGTGTCATTCTAAGATGTGGTCATAAACACTATCCTTTTCTCTCTCTCTCTCTCTCTCTCTCTCTATATATATATATATATAATATAGTTATTTCTCAGTTATCCAACGTTCAGATATGCGATCCTTCAATAAACTGACCTGACCTTCAAATGGGATGAGATGGCAACCAACTTCTAGTAAAGCATCATCATGTAACTATACCTTCAGCAATTGTTTCCTGTTGCCGTTTGAGGGATTAATATACTTTGATTTTGTTTTAGCATTTAACTTTTACATTTTTGTTAATTTCAATAGAAAAATATGATAAAATTAGAGAATTATGGCTTGAAATTAGCAATGAAAGGATCAACCTAATCTACTTAAATGGGCATGTTTGAATGCTACCTCAGATTTCACAAAATTCCATTCTTTGTATGAATTTCTAAACATGTACAGACGAACATAGATCTTGTAAGGATACGAAGAAACTAAATGAAGGACAATAGAAACAAATGATTAAAGCATTTCAAAGTAAACTACTACTACTACTACTACTACTATTATTATTATTATTAATTCACGGCTCTAAACACTAAGACAATATCCATGCAATGCTTCACATATGAAAAGCAAAACAAAACAAAACAAACATAGACGAAGAAATAGTCAACCACAAAATAAGAAAAATCGACTGAAGAAATAGTCAACCACAAAATAAGAAAAATCGACTGGAAACACATGGCGTCACCAGATTCAACAGATAACGTTTACAACAACACTAAACTATCACTGGATGAAATATATACAAAAGCTGCAAAGAAAGTCAAAATTGGTTCAAAAACAAGCCATTAATCCTAGATATACACAGAAAGATATGGAAACAGTTAAAGCGATATCGAAATAACGCAGCTTTAAAAACTGAATATAAGATAACAAGGAATCGCCTTACAACGCAAATCAGAAATACAAAAAGAAGCTACTACAGAGACAAACTAACCTCTGCACAAAATAACATGAAACCAACCTGGTATCTGATCAACGAGATGCTAGATTGTGTTCCCAATACCAACGCCTCTGAAACCATAAAACAGAGCTTCGTGAAAGACGCAAAACCTATCCAACAACTAGCAAATGACTTTAACCAATACTTTGCAGACTCCATACAAGAACTGCACAGAAATATTCCCTCAATCACAAAACGTGACCCTTCACTTGGACCACAATCAAAACAGACATTGTGGTTCCCAACCATAAAAGAAACAGAACTTCTCTCTGTAATACATCAAATCAAACCAAACAAAGGCCCAGGAATTAATGGTATCAGACCTAAAGTTATAATGCAACATGCAACTAGTTTAAGTCCTATCCTACTAAAATTAATAAATAAAATATTTAAAACAGGAGAGATACCAAGTATGCTAATGACCGCCATAATCACACCCATATGCAAACATGGAAAAAGAAATTTAATCAATAATTACAGATTCATAGCATCATGCTTATCAAGGATTTAGGCCTAGAGTGGCCTTTCAACTTGAGAAGATATCGTTGATTCTCTTAAGAGGACGTCCTGTTTCCCCCCCCCCCCCCCCCCATAATGGCTTGTACTTTAAGGCTTGTTTTGGTAAAAATCCATTTATGTTTATATTTTTTAATTTTTATTTTTTAAATTTTTCTATTACTGATTCCTGGTTTAATTCTTTCATAATATCTTCGTTTCTTTTGTGATCAAATAGGGTATACTTTGCAGTTTTTCTCATAAACTTCATTTCTGCTGTTGTTAATCTTTGTTTGTCTTTTTGTTTTATTGTCCAGATTTCGCTTCCATACATTAAGACCGGTAAGGCTAATGTATTGTATACTTTTAGCCTGGTTTGTTTTTGAACTAGGTTTGGTTTAAATATAGAGTTAATTACACCTGTTATTTTTAAATATTTTGCAAATTTAACGTCTATATCGTTTTCATTTTCATATCTGATCGTACATCCTAGGTAGTTAAATGAATTCAGCTGTTCTAAGATCTTGTTATCTAATACTATTTTAGTTCTTGCTGGATCTTGTCCTTTAAAGGCCATAGTTTTTGATTTTTTCGTTGATATTATCATACCATAATCTTTGGACATCTCATTTAGATATAAAATAGCTTTCTGTAAGTTATCTTCAGAATTTGTAATTATTATTTAGTCATCAGCAAAAAGGAGAGTGTTTAAGTTCACCTTGATGGAAATTTTTATTCCATTTTATTATTATTTCATTTAGATTAATATTAAAAAGAGTTGCTGAAAGGTTACAACCCTATAGGACACCGTGGTTTATCTCTCTTGTATAAAATTCGATTAAATCATGATGGCTCATGATTTAATCTTATTTGTATTTGATTATTTTCATATATACTTGTGATAGCTTTTAGGATATTATTTGGTATTTGTCTTTCTTTTAATATGTTAAATAATATGTTTCTTTTAACTTTGTCAAATGCTTTTTCGAAGTCAATAAAAAACTGCATTCTCTTATTTTCTCAATTATTAATTTTACGAGAAAGTATTATATTTTGTAACAGGAATTTAGTATGCTTATACCTCTATAGTATTTAGGGTCATCTCTATTAACATTTTTAAAGATAGGAACCACAATTTGTTTTTTTCATTCTATTGGGGGATTAAGGTTGAATAGATTTTATTTAAAAATAATAAGAGTCTTTCTTTGAATCTTGTTCCAGGATATTTATATAATTCTGAACCAACTTATTTTGTCTGGGTCATTTTCCATTTCTTGTTTCTTTCAGGCTGATTTATAACTCCTCTTTGTTATTTCCTTTTCATTTACATTAAATGTTTGCCAGTTATCTTTGTTAAAATATTTATCTGTCCAGAATTCTGTATAGAAATTTAGAAATTCTTCTAATTTAAACTGTTTTTCTTTCTTTAGTATCTGAATTTAAGTGTTTCAAAATCTTATATACATTGGGTCTTATTTTATATAAATATAAATCATGTTCTAAATTAGAAACAAATTTGTTCCATGATTCTATATGTCTTTTTTTGACTTCTCTTTTAGCTATGGCTCTTATTCTTTTATATTCTATTTCATCTTCTAGTATTTTACTGCTTAACCACTGTGATAGGCTTTTGTTTTCTTTTTGATTATTTCTTTGATTGTATCATCCAAGATCTTCAGTTTTTTCCTTCTATTAAATGTTTTTGGTCTTTCCTAAGCTTTCATTTCATTTAGCATCGTTTTTATATTAAGCCATTCTATTTCTTCATTTTGTTTTATTTTATCTAGATATTGGTTAATTCTTTGTTCATATAGCCATTGTACATTTGTGTCATTCAATAGTCTAGTTTTATAAACAAATGTTTCAAATTTTCTTTGTGTTCTTGTTACTTGTAGCCATTTAGGTGGTAATCTTAATTTTATTTTAACAAGGAAGTGGTCACTGCTTATTTCATATCCTCTGTGAACTATAAGATTTAGTGAAAATGTTGATGTATTTCCATTTAGTATAAAGTAATCTAATATTGATTTCCATCCTCTTGCTGCCCAAGTATATTTATGTATGTTTATAGAAGGAATTCATTATTTTTAGGTTATTATAAACTACAAAGTCAATCAATTTTTTACCATTTCTTTTTAGAGTGTGTTCTCCATGTATTCCTATATTATTATTAATTTTTGTGTTTCCAATTCTTGCATTTAAGTCTCCTGCTAAAATTATGTAATCATTTTTATTTATTTTATTATACATGTTTTGTAGCTGATTATAAAAATCAGTATTATCCTGTTCTCTTCCTTCTTCTGGGGCATATAAACCAATTACTGTTAAATGGCCTCTATCTATTTTTATTCTAGCTTGTATTATTCTTTCATTCCATAATTTATAATGTTTTAACTGTTTTGAAAGGGAGTTATGAATCCAGATCATGACTCCCGCTTGTGCTCTTTGGTCTCTGTCGACTCCACTGTATATCACATTAAAATTTTCGGTTCCCATGGTTCCTTTTAATTTCTTTTTTGTTTCAGTGATTACTGCTATTTTAAAATTTCTTTCATTTCTATTTCTTTATATGCTATTCCTCTTACTTTCCAGTTTACTATGTGTATTATATTTTGTCGTTTCCATTTTCGTTTTACCTTTACCATTCCAGGGTCGTTTTCCATAGATTCATTTCAATTACCTTTCTCGGTTGGCTTAAAAGTATAATAATGTTCTCCATGTCAGGTAACTAGCCGTGTGAAACTATGCACAGCATTCTTTCTTTCAGTTTGCTTCCCCGAACTTGTGGTACGAAAATTCACAATTCTGCAGCAAGCGGGAATCTGAATCCTAGCATTCAATTGGCCCAAAGTAAAGCGATGGCAGTTCAGTTCAGATATATTATTATCAGTGGCGTCGCCAGATTAGATCGCGCCCTGAGGCAAACAATTAAATAAATATCGCTTCTGATGGATTATGAGACCAAAATGTAAGAAACTCTCCAATCGTTATTTTAATTTTATTACAAGAGAAACATTAATTCAAAACGATTACATAATATTATTAATTAAATGTTTGCTCTACGTGGATATCACACAATAAAACTGTTTATATGCTCTTCTAAATTTAAATTATAAACTATGTCCACCTCTATCGATATAGTTGTTTGACCAACCGATCTTTCTTGGGTCGTTGCTGTTCGCAAATAATTTTTTAATCAGTAAAAGCTTGAAAAACTTCTTCCCACACTTGCTAAGCTAACAGGAATTTCTAGCGTAGTGACGGCGCCTACCGCAATATGGCTGAACGAACGCCCTTATTAAGCCGTGCCGTGAGATAGCTGCCTGTATGCTACACTCTGTTGATGGTACTGATTATTATTATTATGTGACGCCTCCAGAGAGTCCAAAGAAT
This sequence comes from Typopeltis vanoorti, assembly GCF_054136105.1. NCBI lineage: Eukaryota > Metazoa > Arthropoda > Arachnida > Uropygi > Thelyphonidae > Typopeltis > Typopeltis vanoorti. Next base: position 1,272,841 of record NC_143556.1, on the reverse strand, counting down.
CATCGAGGGAGGGCACCTATTCTACAACTCTCTGTCTCCACCAACTACAACGAACCACAACCAAAGCCATCTACCGCCCACTACTATTTCACAGACTATCACAAACATCCATGCCTACGGCAGGATTTGAATCCGCAGCATTTTGGCCGGAGAGCAGATACGCTAACCACTTGGTCAGCCAGGCTGGCAGACGAACGCAGTTTACTTCGGGCTTAACATTTCAATGATTGACATTCATCGGCAGCTGAAAATTCTTTATGGGAACGTTGAACGACTATCTTCGAGGCACCTTCGATGGTGTCAATCCACACCTGAGCGTGTAGGTCCCCGATGAACGCATTGCATTTCGTTGACCTTTCTTTGAGTGTGGTCACTCTGCTCGCAATCACATCTGCGGATTTATCAAATTCGCCAATGTGATTGTGTAAGGGCACCTGGGAGCAGACATTTCATTTTAAGAAAGACCAGTATTTATCTATTTATTTATTTTTTTGTCTTCCAGGTAGAGACATTAAAAGCAACGCCACCGACATCACCGTAGACCTCTCAGGTTGTGGAGGAAGTTCAAAGTGCAACTTTTACCCCACCCTCTACTCGGTTTCTACTGTGATTACATTCAGTAAGTATTCCAAGTCATTGTGGCTTTTCTGTGTTGCTAAAGTAGTTAGGCAGCTGTCTAAACTCCCTCCCCCCCACAGCTCTTTCCTGGGGTGGGCACTTTAGGGGAACTCTAGTGGGATGATTTTCGAACTAACGATGCTGATCCTCAATTTAAAGGATTCAGCTGTTCATAAAGGATTCATTTGGGCTTTTAGAACAAATATTTTCAGACTCAGGGAACAGAGGGGTCTTTTTATACGATTTGGCAGCCCTCTTGGAATGTAGGATTTCTGTCGTCGATTGTCTCTTTCCTTTGCAAGAAAAAAAAATACGCGCCATTCAGTTGAAACACTTCCGAAAAGAACAACATCTCTATCATCCGAATCTGAGTATTCTATTCTCAGGCTGCTGTGAAAGTTTTAACTTCAGTAAAGGATGTGTCAGGTGAATTCGTGTCCCTTTGGATTCTCTTGAAAATTTCGGAACTGAGTGTCGAGAAGAAGAACGCATGTTCCCAACTGTTGTATCACATTTGAAAACTCTCTTAATTGAAATGCAATGAGAAAACACGCCAGGACTTCGCGCATGCTCAAAAGGGGTTTGTTACCTGAAACAAGCGGTGAAAGTTTTTTCTTTCATGCTTGTTGTGCAAAATGATCAACATACTGAGAACACACACACACACACACACACATGTACTGACTTCTAAACGACACTGAAGCATCCTGAAAAGAAAGCGTTGTCATTTCAGCAATATCTTTTCAGTTCCTGGTAAGTCTCCATGCCGAAAGAGGTTTAATGTCGCTACCGAAAGTTTCTTAGAAAAAAAGAAAACAAAACTAGCATTCCTTTCTCGCCTCATATAAATAAACAATGTAAGATGGAACCTTTTTTAAGCTTTTATGAGCTGAAGTTAAGAAGAAAGGAAGGAGTCGCGGATTCCGTGACGCAGCATTCGGCGATGACACCCGAGAAAGTTGATTCATTTTTTTCCTTTTACGGTTAATTCATCCGCAGTCATTCTCTGTGGATATGAAAAATGTTTAAAAAGAATACCAGATGTCAGCACCAGTCGATGAGGAATCGTCCAATTAAGCACGTGAGCAAGCAAGCGAGGAGATTAATACAGCTACTCGAATCCACTGTTAAGCTGCTCCGTGTAGATGGCGAGTTTGCATTTTGGCCCAGGAACATTTCGCACGTTTTCGGGGCACCTGAACAACCAGAAAAAGAAAATGCACTTCGCTCTAGAAAGTAGCCAAACAGCTGTCAGCGAGCTTCCAAAGCAGTTTTACATTTCTCCAATTGGCTTTTCTGTCCATGAAGAGCCTTCGAGTATTGAAAGATGCTCACACGAACAGTGTGAGCTTCTTTCCCAACGAAAGAAGAACAATAACCGCTGTCCGTCTCGAGAATCGGAACTACATTCTGGTTCATCTATCAGTCTTGGATAGATGCCTTGTAGATGGTTCCGTCGCTCATAATTAACTTCCCTGGTTATTTTTTCTCATAATTTCCCAGCTTATTCTCTTCCAATGACCTGGCTGAACTAATGGCCTTCTGAAGTTCATTTCTTCTGTTCGTTATCACTACACAGATTTCGTTTCAGCTTTCGTTATCTTCGGTGAAACTCCGAGCGATTGCATTTCACTTCTTGCATTTACTTTGAGAAAAGCATTCTGAGCTTCCTTCTTTAATTGCGACGTTTTTCTTTTCAGCCAACCACGTTCGCACCAGCCTGAATCTGGGGTTTCGCATCGTGTCTTCTGGAAGTAAAAATCCAAACCAAGTTTTCTTCTACTGGTGTTGTAACTTCTGCTTTCACATCAAGACTGTGGACAGAATTCCTTGTACGGATACCATGGGGATGCTGCCAGGAAAGAGATACGCAGCGCAGTTCCTCTTTAACCCTTCGATCTATGTAAGTAATGTTTCGCTACGATGACGTGGGTGAATAAGGGTCAGGGGGACAACCAGTAATCTGAAGAGAGAGAGAGAGAGAGAGAGAGAGAGAGAGAGAGAGAGAGAGAGAATTGCGTGCTTACCTTAAAGAGAAACGGTATCTTATTAAACACCCTTTAATCAACGAGTCTAAATCTTGACAGGAAAGTAAGATAAAATGAATGAAAAAACTCTTCACGTCTTTGTATTTTCCTTGTTCGTGTTCCTCTCTGTGATTTAGTGGGAAGTAACTCTTTAAGTTTCGAGAATTTTATTGAAAGGAATGATATTGTTACAATAGGATCTATTACCACGTACTGTCGGTGTTTGCACATCCAGTGTTTCAACGCCTTTATTTATTTATTTATTTTTTAAAAACATCGCTGCAATGTTTTATGGAGAGCGCTTAAATATTTCTTCCAGACGTCTTATGCTCTTCTTATGTGCTTAAACTGGGAATAGAAAGTTTTCTCCGAGCTGTAAGAGCCTCAGTGGAATCAATCAGCAAGTATGAGGTTCGGATTGCATTCGTCCGAAATTGGCAACAGAACACGTGGGTTACGGAACGACGCTTGGGAAATTCAATTAGCAATTGAAACTGTTTTTTCCTTTTTTTTTTAAATGCATTCACGCTACACACGAAAAGCTGCAAATCCTAGAGCTCTTTTTTGGTGGGGGAGAAGATCGCATTTTCTTCCTTTAGTCTTATACATCAACACTTTTTCTTGAAGACAATCCAAAGCAAAGAATCAGCGATGCGAGAGTGACTGGCTTTCTTATGACAATCTCAACCACGAAAGGTTGTGAACTTACTTGATTAAAAAATCCAACAGTTGTGCTTGACGCGCTCAAACTCTTTTCCCCACACCTGCAAAAAATATTCGTTTCCCATCGAACGATAAAAATCATCTTCAATACTCTTTAATATTCGTGTACTTTCGCAAACATCCATATCTGCATGGACGATGGAAGCCGATAGTTTTCTTTGTTTGGTTGTTTCGAAGTCGAGTTGATTATCGGTTTGCAGACGCAAAGCATATTTTGCTACAAGGACATCGTTAGGGAAAGAATTAAAGGGAACGGCAAAAGCGCCATGAAATTGCTCTGCGTTTACTACTCGAGTCTCTCTCTCTCGGTCACAGCCGTGCGTGCGTGTGGGGGAAGAGACAAGAGAATACGTCACTAGAGTTAAAGGGATGTAATGCCAAACATTTACGTCAAATCGAATAATAAACAGATACGAGTAATAGGGTTGCGTACATCATTCAAAATAAAACATGAACAACTCATCTGGATTACTTTCAGCGAAACTCTAGGAGCCTTGTGTAAATGGCAAGGCAATCGAATCCCGACTTATCCGATTCATCGTTAATGTTCCAATTATGTCAGGTTACATGCCGACCTCTAAAGCTAGAAAGTAAGACAAGCTCACAAGAAAACTATTTTTGGTCCTGCGATATCAGCAATGCATCGGAAGCGATGAGGTCGTCCAGGAACATTGTTCCTTTATTCTGTCGAAAACAATATCGTATTTTAGGATGGTGTGAAATTTTTCAATGAATGTGAAGAGTCTGCAACACGAGGGTGTGCATAATTTCTTAATTACCGACAATTTGGCGATGGGCTGTAGTTTCATATAATGTTTATTTTCCCATGTTTATGCCAATGAGAGTGATTAATGCAATTTTTACTGTTTGCGGTTCGTTTCGAAGACTTTGTTTAACACTTTTAAAATAACAGGACTCGTGAGTGTTTTCTGAAGTCTTTATCGTCCAATTTTTTCTATACTTGGTTCTTGTCAGGGATAATTTGATGATTTTCGCACGACAGATCCTCCTTGGTTACTTGTGGTTTCCCTCTTGGTTATTTGGGAAGGCACTTGACTGGATTGCGCTCGGTCCTGGTGGAGAATATTTCTTCGTGTGAGAGAAGTTTCCCCCTGCAGTTTTTGGACGGAATTCGCGCAGTGCCTCAAAAAGGTGGCAAACAACTTTTTCAGGGATTTGGACTCGCAAGCAAAATTGTGTTTTATTGTTTCCGAGGCAATGGTGGTTCTCTGTATATTGTCCAGCGTTTCTTTCTATAATAGTTTCTTTTTGCAGTTCTGCTCTGTGGAGATTTCTTTTGTATTCAGCTTGCAAAAATGTATTGTTAGGCGACCTCTTAGGGCATCTCGTATATCTAATAGTATGCTTCCTGAAATTCATGGATTCTGTGTGGTTCGGGAGAGTATTTTTCTTGTTGTTATCGCTTTCTTATATATATTATTAATTAAATGTAAATTTAACATTAATATATATGTAGTATCAGCGGAGTTGAAGATGCTTTCGGTCTGTTTTACCGATTTCTGAATTTTCAATAGTTTCATTTATGATGCTGTTTTGTAGTTTCAGTGAGTTTTGGGACTTCCAGATTAGTTTGCCATCGTTACATAACAGTCTGACAGTTTGCACGTTATGACGTCCGCAGTACAGCCGTTTGGAAGGGCCCGTATATTTACGTGGTCAATACAGGATGAAGTGATTGTTTTCGACTACCTCTTCTCTTGTATACGACTGTATAGAAGGGGGTTATGCTATATGCTGACAGAAGGTATTGTGGTGTGTTGCTACTCGTGTTTACATTTATGTCAGCTATTTATAAGGTATTCTGAGGTGCCTCCCTCCGAGGTAGAAAGCCGTCTGTTTAATTCACCAAGAAATTTTGTGGTGCTTAAATTGGGCGGTGAGTAGATATCGCTTAACATCAAGGAGTTCTTTTGATTAGTGTTTTTCACTTCGATGCATGGATTTATCGCATATTCTTATTCACAGTTTATTTTGCTTGCCATGATAGCACCATCTCGTGTAGTTGTTTATTTACAGTGTTCATGTCGTTAAAAGTTCGGCATTAGGTAACTAGTTTCCTCAGAAAATGAAAGAAAGCCTTCGTTTTCTGAGGATATTTTTGTTAATACTCGAATATCGATGTTATCTTCCTTCAGATTAGCTTGAGGGTAAAGCCAGTATTCCTGAATGCTCCTGATGTTGCTATGGAGAACGGGCATTTCTTTTCTTCGTCCAGTCTCTTTTCCCATTGTGATATATGCCGGCTGCTGGCCGAATGTTTAGTGTATCCGCTCTCCTGCCAAAAGGCTGCGGGTTCGAATCCCGTCGTTGGCATGGATGTTTGTGATTGTCTGTGGAAATACTAGTGGTGGTGGTAGGCGGTTGATGACGTTAGTGCAGTTGGGGTTAATTGGTGAAGACTTGTAGATTCCCTCCTCGACGAGTCTTTGGATTCCCTGGAGGTGTTGTGAATTAAGAATAAGAATAATCGAGTTTAGAAAATATCATCTCGTTTAGGAGTAATGTTATGTATATGACAAGGTTTATAATAACACACAGTATTTACATATACACAATTAAAACATATCATTACATTTCTGTTCGGTACAAAAGGTAGGGTACAAAGATTTTTTTTAACATTAATATATTTTCTCAATATCAGTTTCATAGTTTATTATTATACAGTGTATTTACATATTTTGTTTAATTTACATATACGATTGAAGACATTATTATTAATTTTTTTTGATAACATATATAATTAACATTGTGTGTGTGTTTGTGTGTGTATATATATATATATATATATATATATATATATATATATATATATATATATATATATATATAGTGTTGCAAGTCTAGCTTATTTTACTTTTACCATGAGTTGCCTTGGTCTTGCACTAAGTGCCATACGTGCAGGCGCAAACTTGACTTGTTTGTCTGTTTGCTTACTTGGGAAATGGAGAAAAACCAGGTTTAAAATAGCTTGGTATTTTTAACATTTATTATACCCAAGGTAAAATGCTTTCTATATTTATATCTCCTCCTAAGTTTTTATTTAATAAGGTTAAAACACCTTATGGTAACTTGTTCTGGTAAAATACTTATAAGCTCGTATTACTAAAATCTTGGTATTTCTAGCCTGGCTCCCACTGACGAGACCTCAATAAAGGTCGAAACCGGTCTGGGTAGTGGCCCATTGCCTTTAATACATACCATCATACATCTCCTCCAGGAGATGTGCTTTGTATTAAGGGTAAATATTAAGATTAGCGATCAGAGCTTATTCTATTTTTACCATGCGTTGCCTTGGTCGTGCACTACGAGCAGGGTCAGCTAGACTTGTAGCACTTGCAGGTGCAAACTTGACTTCTTTTTCTGTTAGCTTACTTGGGAAATGGAGTAAACCAGGTTTAAAAAAGCTTGGTATCTTTAACATATATATATATGTATATATATATGTTATATAGTCGAGAAGCACGTTTGTACATTAAACTTCTTTAGGATTCTACTCAACTTTTTGGATAGTGTGCTGATATATGGCAAGACGATATGACCTTTGGAGTCGTCCTGTGTCTCTACGTTGCTACGTTGACGGTGGGATAAGTGGTTGTTAATACGTTTTAAAGAGTAGCCATTGTTTTTAAAGGTCCATTTAAGATGTTGTAGTTCTTTTTTTAGTTCTTCTTCATCCGACAGTACAGATCTTGCACGATTCGCAAGAGTTGATATAATACCCAACTTTTGCGCTGGATGGTGATGTGAGTACGCATGCAGATATCTGTCCGTGTGCGTTGGCTTTCTAAATATAGAGACTCATTGATTCAGGAGTCTTGGTGAGTTTAACATCTAGGAAACAAATGGAACTATTTTCTTCAATCTACATGAAAAAAATATAGATTTAATGACTATAAAACCGAGATAACATATAAAGATTTTAATGATAAATACTACTAGTTTCGGCATATAGCAGCCTTCTTCAGGTATTTATAAAGGAAAATAATACGAATAAACATTGAATTATCTAAACAAACTGGAAATTACAGGTACAAATTGCCTCATATAATCGATAATCGATACATAAAAATGTTGTATTTTTTCAAGTTGTTCCAACTGGCGTGCCATTGTTTGTTGCAATTGTGCATGCAGGTTCACGTGAACGCCAATATTGAATAACTGCAGCATGGCTATCTGGGATGTTATAACTTAAATTGTTGTTTAAGTAGACCGGGTTCAGCAGGATTTCACTTGATTCTACAATTTTCCTCTCAAACTCATCATCATAGCGAAAGATATTTTCTGATCTATTCCAGCAAACGGAGTGGCTTTGTTGGTCATCATTAGGATTATTTGAAAAAGGAACATGACTGGATAACGCAGTTGCATGAGATCTTTTATAAGAGATGTCTCTCTTATGCTCTTCTATTCGTTGTTCAATAGATTTTGAACATGTTTGTTTGTCCAAAGTATGGGATATTGCAATCGCACCACAATTTATATACTCCAGGGTACTTAAGGTTGTGATGAGTAGGTTTTGGATGGCTGATTAGAGAGCGGATTTTTGGAAGTGTGGTGAAGAAGGTCCTGATATTATATTTTTTAAGGACTTTAGCTATTTTTTTGGAGACTGTGCTAATGTATGGAATAGAGATGCTACCTTTAAAATTAATAGTCTCTGTTGTGCACTGCCTAGGAGGATCCAGAAGAAATTTCTTAATTGTTTTTTCAGAGTATCCATTTTGTTTAAAAATAAGAGTGAGGTGATTCATTTCTTTTTGTAGTTCATCTTGTTCATTTAAGAGAGAACGTGCTCTGTGTCCTACGGTAGATATAGTTCCAAGTTTTTGTGGTGGAAAATGATGAGAAAGATTATGCAGATATCTATATTATATATATATATTATATAACTGGGGTAAGGTGGTACAACACCTTATAGGTAGAGATCCTATAGGTAGAGATGACCTGCTAATGCTTCTGCCTGGTATCTCCACTTGGGCCTGGCTCCCACTGAAGAGACTTCAATAAAGGTCGAAACTAGTCTGGGTAGTGGCCCTTCCCTTAATGCATAACATTAGACATATCTGCAAGGAGATGTGTTTTGCATTATAGGAGATACTGAGATAGGAGTGTTGGTAGATTGCTCCACCTTTGCAACGAGTTGTCCTGGTGTTGTGCCACCTTACCCCAGTCCTGAAGATACTTTCAGGTGCAAACTTTGTTTGCTCACACTTGGAAAAAGGATTAAACTAATTTTATTATATATATATATATACTGTATATATATATATATATATATATATATATGTTATATATATATATATATATGTTATATATATATATATATATATATATATATATATATATATATATATATATATATATATATATATATATGTTAAATATTAAGATACTAACTTTATTGTCCTCTTCAGGAGAGTAATAAAGTATTAGTCCTTCTTGAAGAAGGCACTTTTCTCTGAATAAACATCGCATCACATCGCGTTAAAAGTCCGGGTGTGCTTTCGAAAAATGCATCTTTGAGCCCTTTGAGAAGTTGTAAAGAGGGCGCAGCGGGTCAAATTCTTAGATTTGTAATATTTTTAAACTGCTGAGAAGGCGGGGCTGGGTGAGCTAAATGTTTGAACTCCCCCAGCACCTAAAAAAATCTGTGATTGGTGCTCACCACCAATTCAATTGGACTTGAACGTGGTGGACAAGTGCCCACCACGTTCAATTGGATTGGTGTGACCACCAATCCAATTGACCGTTGTGACTTGTCATGAGTTAAGCGCTTTTCGTATCCAATGTATATTACAAACAGTTGTTATGCATTAAAAATTGTCAATTCTTGACCATAAACATTAATGAAAATTAACTATTATTTAGATATTGATCAAATGCAGGTGAATAACTAATTTAATTACCGACTAGTTTCCAGGATTGTGCTGTCGGCTTCTTCAGGGTACAATCATGAAAGCAAAGAAACGAAAATCACAAGCTGTATGTTAACCGACAATTCTATTTAATAACAAAATAGTAGTACGCGTGAAACAATGCGCGTGTCGCGAATACATGATTTAATTGTTGAGATGCATTTTGTCGTTTGCACTGAAGTTCATTTCCTGTGTGTTTAGTGATCTGATTAACGTCCTCCATATATCTGGCAGGATCAACAGAATCACTTTTATTCCAATCACCAAAAGATTTCAATCCTTTCTACAAACATTCAGGAGTTTATAACATCCCTTGTTCTTGTGGTCTTGGTTACATTGGTCAGACGTCTAGAAGCTTCGAAGTGAGACCAAAGGAACACGTCTGCTAGAAACAACAGACAAGATATTTCTGGCCTTCTTTCCACTTCCCCACAATCAACCACATTATTGAATGAAATAAAAGTCTTATGCCATATATAGAAGAAAGCTACTGTTCAAAATCTTCAACGAAGCTGCTACAGTCGCTCGTTCCCCAAATAACCTCAACAGGAACCAGGGTTTGATCCTGCCAGATATATGGAGGACTTTAATCAGATCACTAAAACACACAGGAAATGAACTTCAGTGCAAAGTACAAAATGTATCTCAACAATTAAATCATGTATCCGCGACACGCCCAGTACTATTTTGTTATTGAAATAGAATTGTCACCTAACGTATAGCTTGTAATTTCGTTTCTTTGCTTTCATGATTGCACCCTGATGAAGCCGACAGCACAATCCTGCGAAACTAGTTGGTAATTAAATTAGAATTCACCTGCGCTTGATCAAAATCTAAATCATAGTTAATTTTCATTAGTTGTTACGCATGTTTTCTGGAACTGAAAATTTGAAAGTGGATGTTAATGAGAAAAATGCTAATTGTTTTTTCTTTTGCTTGTGCAGTATAGAATCTGTTGAGGTTGCAAAGTTTTAACGGTATAGAGACGTGTTTATTCTAGTCATCGAAAACAACAGACAGTAAAAAAAAAAAGATCTATTCCTGAATAAAAATGAATATTCCGTGTATTCCGTATAAGACAGAAGAACCGCTGATACTAAAAAAAAAAAACAACAACTAATGAATTTAGGATTCCTGAAAGTGTGGATAATTCCGACAATGATCGGGTGTTATGTACAGTACAGTTGAGTCTCAGTAAACAAAATAAAATTCTTGGAAAACGGAGCGAAATATACACAAACCAGAGAAATACACATAACATGGGCAACAAATTTTACGAGATGATTTGCTGCTCCATCAAACCATATTTATTCCTGCAATACTCTCTCTCTCTCTCTTTCTCTCATAAGTGTTTTTTTTTTTAATTATGCCATCATAAATTCACTTATTTATGTTTAGAATTTATAGCATCGTGCTATTCGTTCTACCCAGCAACTTATAGGACATATCACAAATGATAATTATTAATTATTCTTTACCATTAATGAAAGTGTTTCTACTCACACTTATTCCTTCCTATTCTGACATGTCTTATAAATGATGGTTCACATATTTTCATCTTTGAGTATTTCAAATATACCAACCAAATATAGCATTCTCCTGCATTGTTTTTTTGTAATCAATCATAAAACAGATTGTTCCCCCACTCGACGCAGAAGTATTCAAAGTTATCCTGCAATTACTTGCATTGGACCAATTAAGATGAGTGCTGATGTGCTATGTCCTCTCAAAACTTTCATACATCGATGAAAAGCAATCACACAGTCATGGGCGTCTGCAGGGGGGAGTGGAAACGGGACACTTCCCCCGGGATCGATTAAAAAAACTCCACAAATCATAATCGTAAAATTGATTGAGATATGTAATCTCACACCCTCTACACTGGGAACGCTTTGTATGTCATAAAATTTTATTATGAGTTGGCCTGTTTCGGCCTCTGGTGGCGTAGCCATAGAACACGTGTTTTATTGCAGCAATAAAACACGTGTTCCTGTTTTTGGTTCGTTTTTTTCCGATTTTCGAACAGAGACCGATTAGTTCGCCCTCCGTGTCGGTGTTCACTCAGTAACCCACTAGTGAGTTACTAAGTGAATTGTAAATTTACAGTGAAACAAATTTGAACAGAAAAAAAAAAACATTTTTAAAAGGTAGGTGTACGTAATTTAATATTATTTAATTGTTAATTTTATGATTTTTTGATTTTAAACTGAAATAATTTAATTCAGGGTTAATTAATTAGTTGATTTTTAATAAAATATGCCGGTCAATTTCTATGTATATGAAATTGTGCTAAAAACTATTAAATCTGAATACCTCCCCCCCCCCAAGAATTAAAGATTAAAAATCGATGCAAAATAAAAATAACGTATTTATAGTTTACATGGACAAATAATTACATCAAAAAGCTAAAAGACGTTTATTGGTGTAATTATTTAATTAAATCAATAATTATAAAAATTTATTCCTGTAATTATTTGTCTCCAAGCTTTACCTCCACCCTGGAAAATTTTCTGCGGACACACACCCATGCATACGATCAAATTGACGTGAAATTTGTAGCGTGGGTTGTATAACTCGATATACATATATCGAGTTATATAAAATGAGCACGCGACGCCACTGATATATATATATATATATATATATATATATATATATATATATATATATATATATATATATATATATATATATATATATATATATATATATATATATATATATATACATACATATATATTGTTGAAATTAGGATTTACTCGGGATGTATACATTTATAAAAATAAAAATAAAAATTTATTTTTATAAACATACATATATATACATATATATATATACATATATATATATATACATATTGTTGAAATTAGGATTTACTCGGGATGTATACATTTATAAAAATAAATTTAACTGACTAGAACCCGAGAAAGTATAACCAAAACCTTTAATACATCACAACTAGTTTCATCGGTGGTCCGACTTCTTCAGGTGAGAAATAAAACCATAAGATATAAAAATAACACGGTAAAAAATGAACTTTACAGCTTAATAAAAAAGCAGAATAGCAACAGTCATATTTGAATAGGTGACCGCGTGCTACCGTTGGCATGAGTAGAATGTGTGTGACAGCTAATTTTTGAGCGCCAGTACTGGATTACTGCGCTATGGGAATCTGGTAAATTGTAGCTAAGATTATTGTTTAAATGTGAAGGGTCCAGAACTATTTCTTTTGATTCGATGATTCTTCTTTCGAATTCATCCTTGCAAATATATAAATTAGTAGTGCGATCCCAATCAACTTGATGTGGCTGTTCTTCAAGGTTAGAGTTTGCCGAGAAAAGGACATGACTGGAAAGGGCGCTCGCTCGTGCTCTACTGTAGGAGATGTCACGTCTATGTTCCTCAAGACGAAGTGAAACAGATTTGTCTGTCTGGCCAAAATAAGGTCGACCACAGTTGCACAAAACTTTAAGACCCCTTTAAGACCTATTGTGGAAGGGATTGACTCACCTACGTACAATCTGTCTAAATACCTTGCAGCTTCTTTAAAACATTTAGTTGGCAATTCTTCTTCCTTCATCAAAAACTCTGAAGATTTCATCTCAAAAATAAAAAATTTGAATCTTTTAGACTCGGACAGAATGGTGAGTTTTGACATCGTATCTCTGTTTACGAATGTTCCTACAGATGAAGTTCTGAGTCTTCTTAAGGACAAGGTTTCTAAAAAAGTGTTCGCTCTTCTAACTCACTGCATCAATTCCGGCTATTTCTGCTACGAAGAGAAAATATACAAACAAACTAGCGGTTTAGCTATGGGCAGCCCTCTATCTCCAGTCTTAGCTAACTTTTTTCTAGAAGATTTTGAAGAGAAAGCTATTTCCTCAGCTACTTTGAAACCTAAACTGTGGTTACGTTACATCGATGACGTCTTCCTTATTTGGGGACATAGTTTAGAGGAACTGCAAAACTTCCTAAACCATTTAAATAACCAACATCAAAACATTAAATTCACATCTGAACTAGAGATTAACGGCGTTCTCCCCTTCTTGGATCTAAAGATCAGTAGATTTCCTGACTGTCTTAAATTTTCAATTTTTCGAAAAACCACCCACACTGATAGATATTTACATGGTTCTTCTCATCACTTCCCACCTCAGAAACTGGGCATCATCTCCACCCTCGCCCATCGAGCAAGATGTCTCATTTCCACAGAAGAAGACCTTCAAACAGAGCTTAACTTCCTGAAAAACACCTTCTTAAATAATGGATATTCGTCTCGTAACATCACTAAACGTTTGAGACCACGCCAACATCCTCGACAAGAAGATGACTCCAACCCTATCACTCATATACAGTTACCTTTTATCAGCACTCTTACCCCAAAACTAGCTAAGATTCTGAAAAAATTCAACATAAAGACCGACTATACTACGCTGCCAAAACTTCGTTCTTTTCTGAGTCGACCAAAACCAAAACACAACCATCTGCATTTTCCTGGCGTTTATAAAGTTTTGTGCAACTGTGGTCGACCTTATTTTGGCCAGACAGACAAATCTGTTTCACTTCGTCTTGAGGAGCATAGACGTGACATCTCCTACAGTAGAGCACGAGCGAGCGCCCTTTCCAGTCATGTCCTTTTCTCGGCAAACTCTAACCTTGAAGAACAGCCACATCAAGTTGATTGGGATCGCACTACTAATTTATATATTTGCAAGGATGAATTCGAAAGAAGAATCATCGAATCAAAAGAAATAGTTCTGGACCCTTCACATTTAAACAATAATCTTAGCTACAATTTACCAGATTCCCATAGCGCAGTAATCCAGTACTGGCGCTCAAAAATTAGCTGTCGCACACATTCTACTCATGCCAACGGTAGCACGCGGTCACCTATTCAAATATGACTGTTATTATTCTGCTTTTTATTAAGCTGTAAAGTTCATTTTTTACCGTGTTATTTTTATATCTTATGTTTTTATTTCTCACCTGAAGAAGTCGGACCACCGATGAAACTAGTTGTGATGTATTAAAGGTTTTGGTTATACTTTCTCGGGTTCTAGTCAGTTAAATTTATTTTTATAAATATATACATATGTACATATATATATATATATATATATATATATACATATATATATACATATATACATATATATATATACATATATACATATATATATATACATATATACATATATATATATACATATATACATATATATATATACATATATACATATATATATATACATATATACATATATATATATATACATATATACATATATATATATACATATATACATATATATATATATATACATATATATATATATATATATACATATATACATATACAGGGTGTTCGGGATAAATTTGACATATTTATAATTAATTATATTTTTCCGTAAGTTACATGTATTAACACACACTTCTCTTCATTTAAAAGTTTGGACCCTTCTTCATTCACATACAAGATGTCAGAAAGGATGGATAGCTGGAACCCACCTGAATCATGGAAGAGAATAACTTGTATCATGATGATTCGTGCCCGCCATCAAAATAAGGATATTACGACTGCTGCCCAATGCAACCTGAATACAGTAAAAACAATCAGGCATGAACTAGAGACTTGCAATGGTGACTACGAGGATGTAGCAAGAAGAAAGATCCCTAGCAGACGATCTGATTGCGTTCGTACAGCAGAATTCCTCGCAAATCTGCAGGAACAGGTGTTGAAGAACCCTGGCATTGGAATTCGGGCTTTGTTCGTGGAGTTGCTAACTGTAGTCAAGCCCTGGATAACAAGGGTAGCCAATGGTAGGCCGTATGTATGGCAGCAGGATTCGGCCCCTTGCCACACCTCTGGGAAAAGTCAAAAATGGTTGTCTGAAAATTTCTACGACTTCACCAGTCCAAATGTTTGGCCTCCAAACTCCCCAGACCTTAACCCCATGGATTATTTTGTATGGGGCACAGTTGAAAAAGACACCAATCGCACTTCCAGTAATACAAAAGCCCAGTTAATGGATAAAATTAAAACAGTTTTTGCGGCCCTTCCCAGGGAGACTGTAGCATCAGCTTGTTCGAGGTTCCGAAGCAGAATTGAAGCTGTGATCGATGCTAATGGTGGTTATTTTGAGTAAATCTTGTTGATAGTATTGTAATTAACTCTGCCTGTAATGTTTTTTTGTCAATTCATTAAATTTAATAGATACAAAGAAGATTTTCTTTTTCCTTACGAAACTGTCAAATTTATCCCGAACACCGTGTATATATACAAACACACGCACACTACAAGAATTGCCCATACAGACTATTAAAAAAGGGATGATCAGGTAGCGAAAGCTGTACGCTAGAGCAGCTTGTGTAGAAAATATGGTTTTTCGAGCTACAGAATCCCTTCGGAGCACACAGTTGAAAAAGTTCTTGAAAATCAAAATGCGAAGATATTATGGGACTTTAAAATTCAGACAGACATCTTGAACATAATATGCCAAACTTCGCTGCAGTTGAACAACAACGTGTGCTGTTTATTGGTGTGGCGATACCAACGGGTAGCAGAGTAGAAGAAAAATTGCATGAAAACTGACCCACTACAGGGATCTGGAGATTGCAATTCAACGACTTGGGAGCAAGAAAGCAACAGCAGTTCCAGTTATCACAGAGGACCAGGCGCAATTGCAAGAACATTTGAGAAACATCTGGAAAGCGGAGCCTTCGAGATATAACGCCACCTCGACTCCAGACAAAGACACATTTTAAGACGAAATCCAATCGATTTCTGGGCTTTTGGATAAGAACCGAATTGGACTCATTTACCAATCGAAGATTTCATTATTCTATTTCATGTTTATTGTTCTTTGACTGTGAACTCTGTTAATTGAATATAATATTTTTTTTTTCAATCTAACTTTATTATTTCTGTAAATTCTTTATAATACTTTATTTATTACTTTACAACAACATAATTGTGCATAACAGATGTGCCTAATACTTTTAAATAATAACAATAATAGTTTACAACATATATTATTATAATATTAACAATGATGATTATTACAGCTTTTTTGCATTTTTACATTATGTATATAATAATAAATATAATTTCTCTATATAATAATTTTTTTTGAATAATAATTTTTTTTCAATCTTTAGTAAACAGAGTATTTCAATATGTACAATGAAGCCACATTACGTTTTTTGCCCTGTACGAAATTCTGTACACAGTTTAGAGTACCTTAATTTTTTTAAAAAATAATAATTTTTCTTTGAATATAAATACAGATAATTTATTTTTCATATCAGTATCATCATTTATTATTATACACCGTATTGACATATGCATTAAAATAATTTGTAGTCTGCGAGGGTTAGCTTTTATGAAGAGAGTGGGATTAAGCCTTCACTATTTACGTTGTTTGGAACATAAATAGTTGGTAGGTATGTTGGTATATTTTCCAGAGTTCGTGTTTTAATGTTCTGTAGGTATCTATGCGTTTTCAATTTCTTGGTAGGTTGTTGAGATTGTGGGTATCAGATGCGTTCTCAGAAAAGAACCGTATGAGTTGTTGAAGGGTGTGGGGATGTAAAGAGTTGTTGTGTGTTGTGTTGTGAGATACGTGTTATGCAATTAGTAACATTATATAGTGTGTCAGAATTTTAATTCTCAGGATTCTGTGTATCGCCATAAGTGGTTCGGATAGTGGTATCCAAATCACTGTTGACACAATTTTCCTGTGTAATGTTTCTAATTTTGTTAGGTGGCTGTTTGAAGTGTTTTTGCATACACTGTTATACCGTACCTGAGTAGAGATTCACAGATACCCTCATATAGGAGTTTTCTTTATGTTTGATTAGATGGAATAATGCCTTTTACTTGGAAGAGTTTTGCTGTGATGATGCGGAATTTGGCATGTAAGTATTCTATATATTTTGTCCATTTAAGGTGACAATTTATGTAAAGGCCAAGTCTTTTGCGTGCTTTACGGGTTTGATTTCTGGGCATTGGCAGCTATTTTTGTTGTTGATGCAGCGTTATGTGTAACAGTGTAGAGATAGTAACGAGAAGCGCATGATTCTTGGGTTGATTATTGACATCTGCGTTTTGGTGCCGTTGATTATAATTGAGTTATGGTAGAAGTATGTTGTGATTTAATTTAGGTCTTGTTGCGCTTTGGAGAGAGTCGTGCTGATGACTGTGTGGACTGCTAGTAGCGCGGTGTCATCTGCTTATTGATATACTGGATTTCGTGTGGCATGAAAATCGTTAATGTATATGTTGAATAGAGTAGGTGATAATATGGCGCCTTGTGGGACATCATGTTATATTTGTATACCCCGGTTCTAATCTGTATTTATGTTACTTATGTTCTGTTTGAGAGATAGTTCCTGAACCAGGTATTCAGTATTTCTCTTATCCCAATTGAGTGTAGTTTAGTCAGTAGTATGTCATGTTCAAGTGTATCAAAAGCTTTGGTTAAAACAGAAACATCTGAATCATTTCCACTGACAACAGGAGTCCTGCAAGGTGATGTACTAGTACCTTCTTTTTTTTTAATATGCTTGGACTACATCTTCCGGACAATCAACGCAGAAGATCTTGGTTTTAACATTAAAACATCCACCCACACCATGCAAATAACTGCTCATATCTTTGCTGATGATGTTGTCTTATTGATACAGAACCAACAAATACACTAAAACATCTCAGTCTACAGCACAGGCTAAACTTACTGGTCTGCAGATCAACATCCAAAAGTCCAAAGTATTCTCAATAGGTTGTGAAAACTTTATACCTCATATCAATAATAAACCCTTAGAAAGAGTGAACGACTTTCAATACCTTGGATCATACATCAGCAACAGAAAATGATATCAAAAAACGTAAACAGCTGGCTCTCGTTTTCCATAATAAACTCCGTCCCATCTGGAAATCATTATTAGTATCATTAAAGACAAAATTAAGACTATACCATGCAACCAGTAGATCCATCTTCTTCTATGGTTCTCCAACCTGGACAATAAGAACCAAAAAATTACACATCTAATTAACTCTTTTGGAACGACATGTCTCAGACTGATCCTTGGATACACCTGGATGGACCGCTTCACTAACTCTGCTGTGCTAAATCTGGCTAAGCAAGAACCACTTGTCAGTATAGTAAAAAAAACTACAACTCAGTGGCTGGGACATCAACTCAGACATCCTTAAGTCTCGCCCTTTTCGGAATCCCTCATCCTGTACAAACCAGAAAATGGCAATCACAGTAGAGGAAGACCATGCAAACAACTTTGGCAATACATATGTGAAACCATCAGTACGCTGAACTGTAAAACTCCATCTGACATCTACCAGTTAGCTAAAGATAGAGACTTGGAAGACCATAATTCGCAATATTTAATTTTTAATATAAATCTCTTTTCCCTTTTCACATCGTATCATATTGTGAATAAACTGTGTATGTATGTAACAGAACAGAAACTGAAGGAGGCACTTGTAGAGCTAAAACCAAAGGCCACTCCAGGAAACAAAATAAGACTTTTTAACACACTTTGAACAAATAAATCCTATACTTCTGAGACCTCGTGAACATAATATCGACACTGGTATTAATCCACAACAAATAAAAACTGCGATAATCACGCCAATCGACAAACATGACAAAAGAAACGAAGCCACCATACCAGTAGTTTAATCAATAGCTACCTACAAGTCATCTCAAAAATTCTAGAAAAAATAACACACACCAGACTACAAAACTATTTACAGAAGTACAACATCATCTCACAAAACCAATACGGCTTTCAGGAAACAAATAGCACCACCACTTTTATTATAAGACATAAATAAAGCCCTCGATAAAAACAAGTGCGCTGTCCTTATACTGCCTGACTTAAAGATTATTAATCTTTAAAACAGAAACATCTGATAGCATTGTAATCTTTATAAGGCGCTGAGATTGCATGTATGAGTTTTGAGGGTAGACCACAGGAGATGAGTATTTTAAACATTGCTTCTCTATTAATGGAGTCAAAAGAGTTTTTTGAACAATATAAAGGTTAAAATGAGTGGTAAGTTTTTATCACGTGAATCGTCTATGATTCTTCTGATGCAATGTATCTATTCTACTGTACATCGTTTTTTTAGAAATCCAGCTTGGTTTTTTCTTAAAAAGTGGTGTTAAATAAGGTTCTATTCTATTGAGTATTATCATGTTCTGTTACTGGAGGAAAATACGTAGTTCTCTTTTCACGTTGTGTTGGTAATTTTTTGTTTATCGTTGGTAGGTAGATTATCTTTTCTGAGGCGTGTGATATTGTTTGCGAAGGCGTGATCGAATGAGTCTGCTAGTTCCTCTTGGTTTGTGTCCTGACCGAAGCTTTTTGCAATAAAATCACGTGTTGAAGTTTTCTTTTTCCGAGTTACTAATTCCTTGAGTGTAACCCATGTTTTCTTCATATGGTGATTATATTCTGTAAATATTTGGAAGTAGTAGCGTCTTTTTTCCCTATGAATTTTTGTTGTTAGTTGACTTCTTGTGTTTATGTATAATCTTTGAAGTTGAGCGTTACTGGGTGACTGTTTTTAAAAGTTTTTTTCGGTAGATTTTCTTTTACAGTAATACTATTTAGTATGTCGTCATTTATTCATTGGTTATTGTCTGTTTGTTGCTTCGTTTGTGTACGCTTTGTTGCTTTTTTATTTTTTTGAACATCAGTTGGAAGTTCTCGTATAAAGTTACCAGGTCATTTATTTTGAGTAGGCAATTCCAGTCTGTATTTTTTACAAGGTTGTCGACAATGCTCTTTAGTATGATGAAGTTTTGTTGACTTTTGTGGTGGTAGGAGGGGGGGGGGAGGGTAGGTAACATAATGAAACAAAGTTGAGACAAAGTAGTGATCGGCAATTTTGACGTTAATTACTGATGGTGTATATGTATGGATGAAAGCCCGTATGTTGATATGGTCAAGGTATGATTGTGTTAGTGAATTGCTGAGTATTTCTTCTCTTGTTGGGGAGTTAATGGATGGGTTTATGTTGTCCTGACTTAGTGCATCAAGGTATGTGTTAGTGGTTGAAGAAGCGTGGTCAAGAGTATTTATGTTAATGTCTCCAATTAGGATGAGCCTGTGTGTTGTACGGGGTTCGATGCCACTTAGCCACGCTTCTAACTCATGAAGAAAGCTGAGCGGATTATTATCTGAGAGCCCGTATATTATGTTTATCGTGTGCTTGACACTATATTTGTCGTTATTTGTGATTTCCAATATTATTGTTTCCGCATGTTCGAAACGAGTTTGTTTTTCTGTCACGGTGGGTTTTTCTTTGATAAATGCCACGAATCCGCCTCCTCTTTTGTTTAGTCTACATACTGTTTGTTCAAGCAACAGCAGATTCCTCCTTTCTTCTGTTCCGTTTACCCACAGATGGCACTAATGCGCTGTAGGTCTCGTGTCATTTTATGTATGGATCAGATATATAAAAAAATAAATATGTAAAAAATGGAGGCTTCTCAAAAAAAACAATCTGCTATTTCCAGTTTTACACCTTTCTTCAGATTTGAACTTAGCGTCTTTCTGCTTTCTTCTTTTTTCTGGATCCTTAAGTACATCTTTATTGACCACACTTTTATCAAAATTATTGTGAACTTGAATCCGTGAATTCAACAATTTGCTGAAGATAGGCGCCTGCAACATGGAGTCCTATCGCAGCCCCTCTTACAACCTTCATCAGTTTTGTTCTCGCAGGTATTTCACCAGGACACATTTGCACTGACTTGGGAGCAGCAATTTATAGTGGCTACAAACACGCGACTCATTACATGGCACGATGCACCTTGCCCATGGAGGGGTCGGCTAATTTCATTTCAAGCAGTGTAGTGTAAATCTTCTGGGGCAATTACAATCGAACCCGTGATGTCTTTAGTTTAGTCAGCTTAGCGTTAGCGAAATTATCACAAAGCATTCCACGAGATGAGATTAGTGTATAGCAAATAGTTTCTAAGCTTTACCTTGCCAATTATTTTCTGTTTATTTGCGTTTATTTATATTGCAGAATTCAGACAAACTGCGCTTCATTCTCACTTCAGGGGACGCCACACTAGTGTGCACAGAAATCGATCAGCCAGTCGTCGGCAGTAAGTAGAATTTTTCCAAATGCATGGAGAAATCACCGCAAAGTTTACGGGCTAATTGAAAAGTGAATTTTCTATTACTTCACGTTTTTATTTTATTTTATTTTTCGAAATTTGTGGAGCAGTAACAGCGAAGACTTTTTCGATGTTAGAAAGCTTCCTTTCTGGTTACATTTATTCCGATCAATGTCTAGCGAGATTTTCTAGAGAGATTTCTTGAACAAGACAGGAAAGAGGACAGATGGACAACAATCTTTCATCTTTCTCGTCTTTTCCTATATTTTTGTTGACTTTATGAGAATGTTGCACTTTAATACGATTTTATCTTTTACAGCAAAACTGAACATCGGATAATGCAGTTGATCCTGAGAAACCCCTGGAATTCTGGTTGAAATGACGTCTGACTTCTCTCTGTGAACAACCACTCACTGGAGCGAAATATTCGCAATAATAAAGTGCGATAAAAGCGTCAGCTTGTATCATTCTTGATTCCACCAAACACACTTCTCTCTCTCTCTCTCTCTCTCTTACAGTTCAAGATGCTCAGCAACCAGTTATCATCCTTAAAACGTTCACTTCTTGCTCAAAATCAAGACGAGATAACAGTCTATAGCAGCATGCCGGCACACTTTTCCCTGCGGAACCCCAAGGACGTCCAGCAGTTTTCTCCCCCCCCCCCTAAAATGATGAAATGATGGATCCTGATTCAGTTGAAGGAAGCACTTGCAGAAAACAAGACAAAGAAGAAATAGCGACATATCTTGGTTGCGTTAGTCTGGGGGGGGAGGATTATTTCTCAATCGGATGGTCCTCCTTCAGTATAACATCCAGCGTTTTAGGGATATTTTGATTATGTTACTCTAAATATGACCTGCATTATAAGGTTTGGCGAATTTCGGAGTTGTGGCTGACAACACAAGCAAACTAGTCTGACTTGTAATGAATTTTGCTAAAAAAAAAAAAAAAAAGACTGATAGCTCAAAACTTCCTATATTTAGCTAGATGATTGTTTATCATTGATGACTTGCTGGAATGTAACCAGACTCTCTGATCCAAAATATCTGGATACAGTTCGTAGTAGTGGATATGGCTGCATACATCGCAATCCAATCACAGTTAATACAGGGATAAAAGGAAGCTTACGGTCTTCCGATCTTCATGGATAAACATTAAGAGTAAAATGAGCCATACTGAACACTGAAGAGAACAACTGAATTCGGAAAATTTCTGTCTTAAGCAGCACCTGCGCCGATCGACTGTAAGTGATGTTACTGTGAAGTTTAAACGGTAGGAGCAAGATCAGCACAATCGCAGCCTGGTGGGACCAAGGCTGTGATTGTGCTGCACAGAGGACTGCACAGAGCCCTAATCTCAACTCCCCAACGAATAGCTGTGGGATGAACTGGAAAGCCGGTTGCGACCCGTGCCAATTTCGCGACATCATTCATTGGACTCGGTAATTCCCTTCTGCAAAAATGGAAGGAAATTACTGCAGAAACGTATAAAAATGTAGCGGAAGGTCACAATTTCCCGGAAGACTGAAGGCTGCTGTGGCAACAAACGGCGGACCAACTCACTCCATAGGAATATCTTTTACATTACAGCGATGAGCGGACATCCAAATATTTTTTGATCCGATCGTAAACTTTTGCAGAGTAATATCCGTCGAGAAGGCAACTACAAAGAAATACAGTCCACAGTAACGCAAGAATGGAATAAATAATGAGAGAAGACTTGACCATCTTTCATAAAAGCTAAGCAGATGAATTCCAATATATTATCTACTTTGACGAATCGTATCCATCTATATGTCGAATATATTGCTCTTTAATAAAAATAAAAAAAAAGGGAAAAGAGTTGAAAGTGCCAAACAGCAATGGAACGAAAAAGAGCGGAAGTTTTAAAAAATTCCGAAATTTGGCAGTCAGAAAAATTGTTTGTGTTACTCTCAAAGCCAAGAAATTTGAGTGGAAGTCGGTTGGCTAATGGTGGTACTACGAGGAAAGACGGAAGATAGCAGCTCTTACTTCAGTTTGGATTCCAAGAGGAAGACAGAGGATGAGGTGCAGACATGAGATGGTAGGAAACAAGTGGATGAGATCATGATAGACGAGACTGGAGAAATTTGGAAGATTCCATTGTTGCCCAAATTAGGATGACACGGGCTGATCGGAGCAATAAACCGGATAGTTCAGAAAGATCTTTTTTCATGCCCACAAAAAGTTACCTCGAACTCGAATCTGCTATTAAAAATTTCGAGGAATGGGTCAAGGAAACCACACACACACACACACACACACACACACACACACACACACACACACACACACACACACACACACACACACACACACACACACACACACACACACACACACACACACACACACACACACACACACACACACACAGAGCTGAGATTTAGTATGGAGTTGAGGTGGGGGATTATTGAATGCAACTCGAATGAGCGGCGAGGAAGAAATTATCTGCAGAAATGCTAGAAACAGTAGCAACAGCATCAGAGACTGTAAAAGCCACAGAGTTAGTTAACGTGATTTCCCTCTTCTTTGCTCATCCAACTGTTTCCAGGAAGCTCTTAAGGCACAAATACCCGAATTCAATGGCGGAAGAATTTCAGACGAGCATCAAAGTAGCGGATACGAAAAGTGATCTTCCTTTAATCGATAAGGCCTAATAAGAGTAATATATATATATATATATATATATATACTGTATATAGAAATATATATATAGAAATATATATATATATATTTCTTTATATATATATATATAAAGTTAGCGGAGAAATATATATTTCTCTGCTAACTCTAATCTAGAAGCGCTTCAACATCAGATAGACTGGACGCTTACGACCAATATCCATAAATGCGGTGACGAACTTGAGAGACGTATCGTAGAATCAAAAGAAATTGTTCTGGACCCATCACACATAAACAACAATTTAGGCTACAGTTTGCCTGACGCCCACAGCGCAGTGATTGAGTTCTGGCGCTCTCGAATCAGTTGCCACTCACTTACAATTCACGCTAGTCCTGCCACGCGGACACCAGTTCAAATATGACTGTTGCTCTTCCAATTTTGTTTATTTGAGAAGTCCATGTTTTTCACCCTCTCGGGGGGGACCCTGTAACCCCTAGAGCGCCTCTCCTGGGTGGCGGATAGGAAAGCCCACCGCGTGTGTGTGTGTGTGTGTGTGTATGTGGTGGGGTGGGGTGGTCCGAATATACTGAATAAGGACTCGTGGACCAACGGGGCCATAAGGGGGAATCATCTTAATTGTAAGGGAAGTGGCACTCCTTGGACCCCGAGCTGGATGATCTATCATCCTCTTCTTCTACTTTGAGGAAGATCCACTTACTTTAATCTTTCCTATAAGGCCTTATCAGCCAACTCTTCTTATTTTATGACCTTTATGCCTTTATGCTACTACTCGACGGCATGGGGTCGTTTTATTTCTGGCCTTACAACTATGCCCTCGCTATAATCCTTACTATAATTCTTCTATAATCCACTTCTCTCCCCTTCAATATACCCTATTTCTCATATGGGTTTAAATTCGGAAGAAGGCTAGTTCAGAAACCTTAAGGTAGCAGCCCTACCACTGAACTGTTCCATCGTCAGGCTAGTCCCCTAACATGGAGAACATAATTCTACTTGTAAGCTGACAGAAAAAGATAATCGGATTGAATATGTGGAAAACGATCCTGGAATGGAAAAGGTAAAACAAAAATGGAAACGACCAAATATAATACACATAGCAAACTGGAAAGTAAGAGGAACAGCATATAAAGAAATAGAAATTAAAGAAATTTTAAAATAGCAGTAATCACTGAAATAAAAAAGAAATTAAAAGGAACCATGAGAACCGAAAATTTTTATGTGATATATAGTGGAGTCGACAGGGACCAAAGAGCCCATGCAGGAGTCATGATCTGGATTAATAACTCCCTTTCAAAACAGTTAAAACATTATAAATTATGGAATGAAAGAATAATAGAAGCCAGAATAAAAATAGATAGAGGCTATTTAAATAATTGGTTTATATACCCCAGAAGAAGGAAGAGAACAGGATAATATTCAATTTTATAATCAGCTACAAAACATATGTAATAAAATAAATAAAAATGATTACGTAATTTTAGCAGGAGAATTAAATGCAAGAATTGGAAACACAAAAATTAATAATAATATAGGAATACATGGAGAACATACTCTAAACAGGAATGGTAAAAAATTGATTGGCTTTGTGGTTTATAATAACCTAAAAATAATGAACTCCTCTATAAACATAAAGACATACATAAATATACTTGGGCAGCAAGAGGATGGAAATCAATATTAGATTACTTCATATTAAATGAAAAGACATCAAAATTTTCATTAGATGTTAGAGTTCACAGAGGATATGAAATAAGCAGTGACCACTTCCTTGTTAAAATAAAATTAAGATTACCACCCAAATGACTACAAGTAACAAGAACAGAAAGAAAATTTGAAACATTTGTTTATAAAACTAGACTATTGAATGACACAAATGTACAATGGCTATATGAACAAAGAATTAACCAATATCTAGATAAAATAAACAAAATGAAGAAATAGAATGGCTTAATATAAAAACGATACTAAATGAAATGAAAGCTTAGGAAAGACCAAAAAAATTTAATAGAAGATAAAAACTGAAGATCTTGGATGATACAATCTCAGATATAATCAAAAAGAGAACAAAAGCCTATCATAAATGGTTAAGCAGTAAAAGATTAGAAGATGAAATAGAATATAAAAGAATAAGAGCCATAGCTAAAAGAGAAGTCAAAAAAAGACATATAGAATCATGGAACAAATTTGTTTCTAATTTAGTACATGATTTATATAAAATAAGACCCAATGTATATAAGATTTTGAAACACCTAAATGCAGATACCAAAGAAAACATAAAATTAAACACTGAATTGAAATTAGAGGAATTTTAAAATTTCTACACAGAATTGTGGACAGACAAATGTTTTAAAAAAGACAACTGTTTTTATCTTGTACTTTGAAGAGTCTTAGATGTTTCCACGCGCTCCTTGATTTGCTTTGGCTGTGTCGATGATTTTGTTTGTATAGAGCTGTTGTTCAGGATTAGGATCTATTTCTTGCAAGGCAGCTGTAATTTCTGGACAGGTAAAGATGTGAGTGGGTGTGAGTTCAGTACTGGGGCAGTTGTTGCAGTTGCTATATGTTCTCCCATCATCTGTATTGATCTTCATTCCTCTATAATGTGCTGTTCGTAGTCTTTCTATCGTGGTGGAGGTCTTTCTGTCAGCACTGATTTCAAGAATTTGATGTTGTATCACAGATTTCAGGGGAATTAGTTTAGCGTTTGCTA
This sequence comes from Typopeltis vanoorti, assembly GCF_054136105.1. Taxonomy (NCBI): domain Eukaryota; kingdom Metazoa; phylum Arthropoda; class Arachnida; order Uropygi; family Thelyphonidae; genus Typopeltis; species Typopeltis vanoorti. The sequence goes on along the minus strand of NC_143556.1, from coordinate 1,246,008 downwards.
GTGCATTAGCATCAGCAAGAGATCATGTCAGTTTCTTGGTCGAGTTCTCTGGTTTCTTTTTGCTAATTTATCAGCTGCTTCATTGTAATCAATGCCTACATGAGCAGGAATCCATTGTAAAATGCAACTTTTTCTCAAACACTTTAGTTGATTTAAGAGTTTATGGATGTCTTGTGTGAGCTTGGTATTGCTATTTTTGATTGCCTCCATAGCTGATCTTGAGTCACTGTAAATTATAATTCCATCAGATTGTTGAGATGTTGATAATTTTAAATAGGCTTCTAGTTCTTTATTTATTGCGTAAAGTTCGCTGGTAAAATTGGAAGCAATTCTCTCAGATCCAACTTTTATTGAAAGTTTTTCACCTTTCGGGAGTAGAAGGAGAACATCAGCGCTTCCATTAATAATATTGGTGTCTAATGATCCATCGGTATAACAAATAACCTGTTTGGAGGATGAAAGAAGGTTGATTGGATTTAGACCTTTTTCTTTGAGCATTTCTTTTTATTCTTTTTTTTTTTTGTACAGAGTTTGGTAAGGTTTAGATTTATTGGGGTATTTGGAGGTAAAGGACTGGAAAATAGAGGTTCTTTGTTTATGTGGGCATATAGCTGATTAAGACCTATTTTCTTCGTGATAGTGTCATCATATTGTAAAACTAATGATCTGTGAAGTCTGCATTTTTTATTCCAATGTTCATAAGTTTTTAGGGAGATATGATCGCTTTGGTAGCTACTGATATTATTTATGAATTCTATGGTGGCAAATTATCGTCTGTTCTCCAGCAGGTCAAGCCCACATTCCTGTTGTACTCTGATGTTGTTAATGGATGAGACGGCACCAATGATAATCTTGGATGCTTTTGCTTGTATTTTGTCTAATTTTTTCTTTACCGATGAGGCCGAAGGCGACCAGATAGGTGCTGAATATTCCATTATTGGCCTTATTAGTGTAGTGTAAGTAGTTTTGAGGATTTTTGGCTTTGCGCCCCAATCTGTTCTACAAAGTCTTTTCAGTATATTTAATTTTTAGAGCTCTGTTGGAAGTGTTAGAGATGTGTTGTGCAAAACGTAATTCCCGATCAAGCGTAATACCAAGGTATTTCGGAATTATGCGTGTTTCAATTAGCTTGTTGTTGATCATGACTTTGGGATTGTAGGAATGTCTATTTTTCCTGTCTGTACTAAAAGTGCTTAGTTTTGTTTTGTCTGGGTTGATTTTGAGTTTAAGTTCATCTGACCATTTTTCTAATCCTCTCATGGATTTGTTTAGAATCTCCTCTGATTCTTTGATTTTAGCACTAGTGTGCCAGATGGCTATATTATCTGCATAGCAAGTTACTTTTGTGTCTTCTGTAAGGTAGGGATGAATGTTATTGACATATACAAGGAATAGTAAGGGACTGAGTACTGAGCCCTGGGGAACACCAACCCAGGTTCTTCACTCTCTTGATATTGTTGCATTGATTCTGGCTTTGATCTTTCTTCCTGTAATGAAATTAGCAATCCAGATTAAACGTTTCCTATAATTCCAATATCATGTACTGTTTGTATTAATTTTTTGATCCAATCAGATCGAAAGCAGCAGTCATATCAAGGAATATGGCAGTTGTCTTTTTTGTTGGTTTTTTCTGAAATGAGTCTATTATTGTTTGGCAGAAGTGGAATAATTGATCTGTTATGGAATGACGGGTTCTATAGGCAGATTGATAGTAGTTGATTTTCTTATTTTTTGTCAGCCAGTGCATAAGCATGGAGTGTATGATTCTTTCAGTAATTTTACAAAGTATGCTAGTTAATGCGATGGGTCTATAGCTTTGACATTCTGCAGCATGTTTGTCAGGTTTAGGATGGGTACAATAACTGATTTTTTTCCATTCTTTTGGAAGTTTGTATATGTTCGCCAAGAGGTAATGAGAATGTCCAGTAGTTGTGCTTTGGCATTTTTGCCAAGTGTTTTGACCATATGACCAAAGATAAGATCGTTACCAGGGGATTTATTAGGTGCAGTGTTCTCGATTGATGAATTTAGTTCACTTAGTGTAAATTCTTCGGAGAAGACTTCTTTAGTTTGGTATGTTCTTGCTTGTTTTAGTATTTTACTTGTGAGTTTATTGAGGGTCTTGTCCTCTCTGTTATACTGAAGTTTGGAGTTGTTTGAATAGGTTTTTGCGAGTGTGTTTGCAATTTCTTGATTTGTAGTAGCTTGTTTCCCAGCATTTATGATGACGTTTGTTTTCTGTTGGTTCTCTTCTTTGATATTGTTGTCTAGGATTCTAATAACGTTCCAGTGTTGGCTGTCTTTTTTTGGATCCAGGTTACTGCGAAGCTCCACCCATTTCTCTTGTTTGCACTTCCAAATTTTCTGCTCTATTTCGTGCGTTATATCCATTAATTTCTTTCTGTATTCATCAGTTGTATTAATTCCGAATTGTTCGTTGATATTTTCTCTTTCTGTAATCATTTAATCAGTATTGTGATATTTCCAGTATGGTATCCAGGTATTTTTCCGCTTCCCCCTTGGTATTGTTTCTTTGGCAGCTTTATTGATGTGTGAAGTAAAGATTTGTAATTTTCTGTCAAGGTTTCTAGAGACAGATTCATCTTGACAGAGGCTCTCCAAGGCTTGCGTAACCTTGTCCAGTCGGCTTTTCTGAAGTTCCAAGTCCTTTTGATTTGCTATTCTTGATCGATCTTGACGTTTAGTGTGGTTATTATGGGTCTGTGATCACTGATGGCATTTCCCAAAATTTCCATTGTGCACGTGATGCAATGCTGTAATTAATAACTGTGGTGTCAATACCAGATTCAGTTCCGGTAATTTTAGAAAGATAGGTGCTCTGTCCATTGTAGAGAGATAGGTGTTCTGTCCAAAAAAGACAACTGGCAAATAATTAACGAAAATGAAAGGATATAACTAAAGAAGAATAAGAAATCAGCCTGAAAGAAACAAGATACGGAAAATCACTTGGAGAAGATAAGTTAGGTGCAGAACTATATAAATACGCAGGAACAAGATTCAAAGAAGCACCCTTATTATTTTTAAATAAAATTTACTCAACTGGTATCCCCACAATAGAATGGAAAAAAGCAATTGTGATTTCTATCTGTAAGAAAGGTAATAGAGATGACCCTAAAAACTATAGAGGTAGCAGAATACTAAATTCCTGTTACAAAATATATAGCAGAATCTTAAATAGCAAAGTAATGAAATATTCCGAAAACTTTATTTTAGAAGTACAGAATGGATTTAGAAAAGGACGATCATGTATAGACCCAGCCTTTTGCCTAAAATTAATAGCAGAGAAAAGAAGAGAATATAATTTGGAAACACATATTGAATTTATTGACTTTGAAAAATCATTTGACAAAGTTAAAAGAAGCATTTTATTTAACATATTAAAAGAAAGACAAATACCAAATAGTATCCTAAAAGCTATCACAAGTATATACGAAAATAATCAAATACAAATAAGATTAAATCACGAGCTATCATGTACGAGAGACATAGACCAAGGGGTCTGACAGGGATGTCCTCTCTCAGCAACTCTTTTTAATATTTACCTAAATGAAATAATAATAAAATGGAATAAAAATTTCCATTAAGGTATTACACTTTCTCCTATTGTGAACTTAAACACTCTCCTCTTTGCCGACGACCAAATAATAATTACAAATTCTGATCATAACTTACAGAAAGCCATTTTAGATCTAAATGAGATATCCAAAGATTATGGTATGATAATATCAACGAAAAAATCAAACGCTATGGCCTTTAAAGGACAGGATCCAGCAAGAACTAAAATAGTAATAGCTAACAAGATCTTAGAACAGGTGAATTCATTTAACTACCTAGGATGTACGATCACATATGAAAATAAAAAAGATATAAACGTAAAAGTTGCAAAATATTTAAAAATGACAGGTGTAATTAACTCTATATTTAAACCAAACCCAGTTCAAAAACAAACCAGACTAAAAGTATAAAATACATTAGCCTTACCGGTCTTAATGTATGGAAGCGAAATCTGGACAATAAAACAAAAAGACAAAGATTAATAACAGCACAAATGAAGTTTATGAGAAAACCTGAAAAAAGTATACCCTATTTCATCACAAAAGAAACGAAGATATTATGAACGAATTAAACCAAGAACCAGTAATAGAAAAAATTAAAAAATATAAACGTAAATGGATGGAACACGTTCAAAGATTGAAATAGAAAGATTACCAAAACAAGCCTTAAAGCACAAGCCATTAGGAAACAGAAAACCAGGACGTCCTTTTCAACGATTCAATGATGACTTCTAAGGCCGAAACAGGCCATGGGCCTAAATCCTTGATACGCATGATGATGATATTTTTACCTTGTTATTTTTCCAGTTTTTTGTTACTATTTACACACCTGAAGAGGTTGACGTTCCGACGAAACTAGTTGTGTTTTATTAAAGTTTTCTTACCTTTCTCGATGTTCTTAGTCAGTATAATTATTAATTTTTAATATATATATATATATATATATTAAAAATTCCATATATATATATATATATATATATTTATGGAAGCCGTATAAGCTGTGCCGAACAAATGGTAAAAGTAGATTAAGCTCTGATCACTAATCTTAATATTTACCTTTAATACAAAACAAATCTCCTAGAGGAGATATTCTACTTTTACCATGAGTTGCCTTTGTCTTGCACTACCTGTAGGATCAGCTAGACTTGCAACACTTGCAGGTGCAAACGACTTGTTTTTCTGTTTGCTTACTTGGGAAATGGAGTAAAACCAGGTTTAAAATTGCTTGGTATCTTTAACATTTATTATACCCAAGGTAAAATACTTTCTACACACACACATATATATAATATATATATATATATATATAATATTCATCAAAGCTTGATTTGCTTCCTCAGTCTTAAGAAAAGGCTGGTTATATTCCACTAATTCGAGCCCTACCCAAGGGCCTATGAGTTGCGGAAATACTTTCTGAAAATGAAAGCTGTGCCGAACAAAGCGGTCTTTTGCAGCCCAATTTTTAATCCATCTAACTCGAGTGCTTCTAGATGTTTTTTTCAATGTTTTAGGGATGGCGCCTAAAGCACCTATTATTATGGGAACAACTTTCGTTTTTCTTTTGCCAGATTCGTTCAATTTCGATTTGCAAATCGCGATATTTTATAACTTTTTCATTTTCCTTGTTGTTAATCCGGCTATCTCCTGGTACTGATATTTCGATAAACGTAACACCCTTGTTTTCACTTTTTTCAACCACTGTAATATCGGGTGTATTGCATTCCAAGCTTTGGTCAGTCTGGATTTAGAAATCCCAGAGTATTTTAGCTTTTTCATTCTCAACCACTTTCTGTGAACTTTGTTTCCAATAGTCTTTAGATACTTCAAACCCATACTTTTTACATAAATGCTAGTGGATTATCTTAGCTACGTTATCATGCCTTTTACGGTACTCAATTCGTGCGATTTTGCTGCATCCACTTTTAATGTAGTCTACCGTTTCTTCCTTTTCTTTGCACAATCTACATTTATTGTCTTCTTGAATTTTTTGTATTTTTGCCTTCATAACGTTGGTTTTAATGGCCTGTTCTTGTGCTGCAAAAATTACCGATTCTGTTTCTTTCTTTAGTGCTCCATTTCTCAACCATTGCTAGGTCAAGCTGTCAGCGCTGTCCTCTATGCTGTGAAGGTATTTTCCATGCAATGCCTTATATTCCATCTTTCGGTTCTAACTTTTACTTGGTTAGTTTTTTATTCCAATTTTGTCTCCATGGGTTTAAATAAACCCTCTTTCCTTACATCAATTAGAAAACTTGCCGTTGTTTGCTGCAGGTAATCATTTAAATTTCGTTTTTCTTCTTCAATAACTTGCTTCCTTTGTAATAATCCTCTACCTCCTTTTTTGCGTGATAGATATAGCTTATCAATGCCACTGGGAGGACTGAGGGCATGGTGCATTGTCATTAATTTTCGCGTTTTTTGGTCTAAATCTTCCATCTCTGCTGGGTCCATTCAACAATGCCTGCTGAATATCTCAGAACAGGTATGGCCCTGGTATTAATTGCTTTTATCAAATTTCCAGCATTAAGCATTGACTTAAGGAGTTTCCTTAATCATCTTATGTATTCTGCTCTAGTTCTTTCTTTGATATTATTGTGCAGAATTTGTGATGCTTTTAAAATCCCCAAATATTTGTAGCTGTCTTCGAATTTTATTGCCTTGATTATTTCACCATTGAGCAGCTCGATTTCGTTCATATCTTCAAACTTTCCTCTTGTTATTCAGCAATTGCACATTTGTCTAAGCCAAAATCCATTGATATATTTTGACTGAATATGTGCACAGTGTTAAGCAACGATCCGAGTTCATTCTGTGATTTTGCATACAACTTCAGATCTTCCACGTATAAAATATATATATATATATATATTTGAGGGGCCTGATTTTATTGGTGAAAAATTCTCTCATTTCAGTAAGAAACCTCACTTTCTGAAGGAAAATATCTTCACGAGTGATTTTCGTGTCATAGACGAGAAGAATCTTTAAAAAGACCCAGGGAGCAGAAGGTTATGTGAAATCTTTGTTGCACTGAAGTTCAGAAAGCCATCTCCTCTCATCGTCGATTGGAAAGAGATCCATTCTGCATTGCTTTGTAAGCTGAAGAGGGATGGAGTTCACTGCCATTCGCATTATTATTCACAGTACTCGAGATGAGCGACAGATGATCCTTCTCGGGAGGGTGAGGGTGGTAAAAATCGTAGAGTACTCGAGGAAAGTGTAAACTATTTAACACCTCCAGGGAGTCCAATTCCTCACCCTGTTCCAATCACTCACTTCTCTATTAGACAAAAACCTCGCTGTTATTCGTTTCATAACCGCACGCAAACTTCAATTCCACGGATGCTCTCATTTCTTTTCTTCTTCCCACCTTCCATATGATGAAACTTTTCATTAGTCGAATCCTCTACCACCCATCGCAAGTTATAGCCCTTTAGCATAACTCCTGTTTACCAATGTCTGCAGTCCACATTCTCTCAATCTCTGCTCATAATCCCCATACCACAATCTCGATATGCACCTTTGAAACTCTTTTTTTCTCCCTTGCCACAGATCCTCCTCCTCACCCAAGGAACTAAATCTGCGCACAGTAGTCGAGGTGGAGTAAGGCTTGTAAAGAGGAAAAACGACATTTTTACATGTCAATGTTCGTTTTAACATCGCAGAATCGTACTTGTAGGGTTTATGCACTGCGAATTGCCAATCAGTCGGCCATCCACTATCTTAAGGCCACAGTTTGCATTCCTGTCGGTGCTATATTCTCTAGTTTGTGCAAAACATCATTGCATCTCTTATTCTATCAAACAGCTTATCAAACTCCAACAGTATTACATCATATCCGTTTCTTAACCGCACACAAACCCACAGATGCTGTTTTTTCCTTTCTTCTTTTCACCTTTCATGTCAGGAAAAATTTCATTAGAAATATTGGTTCGAGGCTACATTGCGGTTGGTCTGTGAATGTAGAACTCGTGTAAAATTGGAGATTTTTGTCTGTTTTATTGTGATTTTTTCTTAGAAAATTAGTGTTTTATACTATATATGAGCGAAGATTTTAGTGTAATATTTCAACAATAAGTTTAAAATGGCGCCAAAAGCGCACAAGAAAAGTTAAGCTAAAAAGAGCAGCGCAGGCGAGAACAAGAAGGCTAGCGCCGTTAACGAGGTTATTGGAGTTGTGGAGGAGGGTAATGAAAATGAATTAACCTCCAGAATAGCAAAATGAAAACAGATCATCAGAGAAACGACGCGTGAACTACAAAAAGTCGAGGGGCGTTTAAATGAACAGAGGGAGAAAAAGAAAATTAAATAGGCCAATAAGAAACGACAAAGGAAGGAAACAGGTAGGCCAGGAAGTAATAGAAATGAGGTAAATGACGTTGTTAGTAAAAAGAAGAAAGAAGTTATTTGGTATGGCGATTCTACAATAAAACATGGTATTGATGAGCGAGTTACAACTTCGAGTTTTCCTGCAGCGAAAATTAAGAATATAAAGGAAGCAATTCAAAAACACAAAAGAAAAGTAAACGGGATCGTTTGATACCAAACGATCCCGTTTGGTCTCAGAAGTCTATAAAAACTAATAAGTGGCTTGAAACCAAACACAAAGAATCAGGGAAACTAAATTTTTAGGGGGGGGGTGAATGTAAGAGAGCGACAATATTATATGATTCTGTTAATCACGAGAATGGGCTTTGCCATGGAAATGTTGACGAGGAGAGAAGATTTCGACTTTCTATTCGTAAGGTGAGGTGAACCCATGAAACGTGTGCAAAGATGTCTCCACATGTATAAGGCCTTAGAGAAGAATAGAGATCTACAAGTTGTCCAACTGTATAAGGTACACAAACGAACAAGCAGGTAGATTATTATGTCCTTACACGAATGCTATCAGATACAGACATGCTAACTGGTATCGAGTGTAAAGGGTACAGTACTTTTAAGGAGGGTAGCAGAGGAGGATGCAAATGATATCGGATAGCTTTAATCCAGTTAGAATTGAGACCAGACTATAGTACTACTACTAACAGTATTTCACGTGGCAGTGAGTTTGAAGTTATCTGGTGTGAGATGGAATCTAACAAGACAAATGACATAGTGGGGGTGTTGTTACTCACCTGGTGGATCGGTTGCTGGTGATGAAGAAATGCATCACCAAATAGAAAAAATGAGCGCAAAAAGAAAATACATAATGAGAAACTTTAATTATCCAAATATTGATTGGGTAGCAATAGGATCTCATGAGAAGGATGAAAATGCATTTATTGAGCTGTTGCGGAACAACTTCCTCACGCAGCATGTGACAGAAGGAACTCGAGGTCAAAGAGTACTAGATTTCATTACAGTGTCAGAGGGCGTTTCACTTAAAGACGTAACTATTATGCCTCCGGCTGTTGACGGTAATCATGCGGCACTAACTAATGTGGGAAAGGACTATTAATGTCCCATTCAGAAAAGTTTACATGCTGAACTACAAAGCAGGAAATTATGACCAACTAAGAAGTACACTGAGTTCAGTGGAATGGGATCGGGTGATGGATAGAAAGGATATCGACAGCGCAGGGAAGCATTTAAACAATACTTAAATGATGCGATATCAGAGTGCCTCCAAAGAGTTCGAATAGGGCAGGAATCAATTGGAGGTGTAAGCACGAGATTCGTAAGAAAAGGATGATGATGAAGGAAAACCCTGTGCATAAAGATGACGTCCGTTATGAACGTTATGAGCAGCAAGCTAGAATAGTCACAACTGTTGTATGGAAAGCGAAGTCTGAGTATGAAAAGAAACTGGCTCTGCTTGCTAAAGACAATCAACAAGAATTCTATCGATACGCTGTAAGTAAAAGAAACACTAACTGAATATGAAAGAATAACTCTTCTAATTCCTGTTGGCGTGAGGGTTACAGATGCGAAAGAGGTTGTTGAACTAATGGGTGCCCATTTTTTAAAATTTATCCACCTGGTGTACCCAACATTGAGCTCACTGCCACCTCTTAGTGGATGAAGAAATGCAAGTGTGTGGGGACGAGGTATTAGAGCTGTTGCACAAACTGTAAAAATAATTCAGCAATAGGAAGTGATGGAATGTCAGCACTAGTGTTAAAAGAATGTTCAACTAAACTGGCTATTCCCTTAACTAGGCAACATAATTTGAGTCTCAGAACACGAAAGATTCCATAGGAGTGAAAGGAATGCATGGTAATTCCATTGCACAAGGGTGGTGCAAATATCTATGTATCCAACTCTCGACCAAATAGTATCTCTGGAGTGGTGGTGAAGATTTCGAAAAAATTGGTTACGGCTCTCATGCAGAAATGGTTGGACAGCGAATCTCTTCTTTGCAATGAGCAACATGGATTTGCCAAGGGAGTGTCATGTTTTCGCAACTTGCTCTCATTCTGTAACAATTTTCCATTGAACTGGACAAGAGGAATGGATACATCATAGTAAAACTCGGACTGGTGATGAGTGATAAAGCTGGTGAAAGTCTTGATAATTACGCAGAATGAATACTCGCTGAGATTAACTGCTAAACATTTGTTGACATGAAACACATATCAGCACACCAAAAACGGATAATAACAAATAAAAAAACATACATTCACAACTAAACGTCGCCATCCATACAGAGTGTGCACACTCCGCACTCTTCTTACTCAAAACCAAAACCAAAACCAAAACTAAAACTAAAATGTTTTTCTTCTCTCCTTCTCCGACGCTCCCTCCGCGAAAACAAATGACGTCAGTCTTGCCTCCTCGCCGCCAGTACACAGTTTGAAGAGAACTCGCAAGCTTTCATTACAAAAGTCCTTACAACTCCCTTTGGGGGAAGCACATCCGTCACAGGAGTGTCAATGTTGCATCTAAAAGAAAACTCAGGGCGAGTAATTGACTCTAAAATACAAGAAATGAGGTGAGAATTTTATGGTGCGATGCAGCTCCCACAAACAAAAAAGAACGATATAATCATCATTAACTAAACATCAAGAAAATATATAATCATTATTAAGAAAACAAGTCAATAACATTAATTAATTATATCAGTTTTTAATCTGGAAAATGCATCGGCGTTACCATGACGACTACCTCTTCTATATGTAACGGTCATGTTATAACGTTGCAGGGCTAAAGTCCATCGGGTGAACTTGGCACCATGAGGGGCACTTTTAGTTAGATAGGACAAAGGGTTATGATCTGAAATTACCTGTATTTCAGCACCAAATACCCATGTGTCAAACTTTTTCAACGCTTCCAAGACGCAAAAAGCTTCCCTTTCAATGGTTGACCATTTCATTTGACAGGATTTAGTTTCTTACTGAAGAAAGCAATGGGCAGTTCTTTCCCTTGTTCGTTGTTTTGAGCTAAGCAAGCGCCAATTGCTGTTGCTGATGCATAGAGAAGATATAATCCCATCGATATACAACTCGAACGGTTTGTCGAGATCGAGTATGCAAAGAAGGCATTTTTATAAGCTCTGCCTTAAGTTTCGTAAACGCTTCATCAGCATCAGTAGTCCAAGGAATATTGTTTGGGACACTTTTCTTGGTCAGATTTATCAGCGTTAATACAATATGGGAGAATCGTGGTATGTAGTCACGGTAGTAGCTAGCCAGCCCAAGTAGACTTCTTTGTCGCTGGTGTCGCTAAACCTTTTATAACCTCGACCTTCTCTGAGTCCGGAGAATGTTGACCGGATCCAATCAAATGACCTAGGAATTTCACTCGATTTTTCCCGAATTCGCATTTATCTAGGTTTACTGTTAAATCCACCTCTCTTAATGTTTTGAAGACTTCATCTATATGGGTGAGATGTTCAGACCATGCTTTAGAAAATATAGCCAAATCGTCGATATAAGATCGGCAGTATGCCTTGTGAGGCGCTAGGGCTTTATCTAATGATTTCTGGAATGTGCTTCCAGAGTTCTTCATTCCAAACGGTAAGACGTTCCATTGATAGTGACCAGAATGCGTCACGAATGCAGTGAAGGACTTTGCTTCCTTTTCCATAGGGATTTGCCAATATCCCTTGGTGAGGTCCACTACAGTGATAAATCTTGCTTGTCCTACCTCAAATAATAAATCTCTAGCTATTTTCATTGGATAAGCATCTGGAATAGTAAAACTATTTAGCAATCTAAAGTCAATGCATAGTCTGACACTTCCATTTTTCTTAGCCACACAAGCCACGGGATGAGCTCATTCACTGACACTTGGCTCAATGAGACCCATATCTAACAGTTCTTAGATTTGTCGATCTACTTCCTTTTGTAGAGTGATTGGCACCCTATAGGGTTTGAGTCTCTTAGGGGAACAGTTCTCTGTAACTTTGATGGAGTGTCCGTCAACTTTGGCATGACCAGGTTTGGAACTAGAAACATCTGCATATTTCCGGAGGATGTCAAAAAGTTCCTGTTTTTGTTCTCCCATCAAGAGAGCTTTCATATCCTCAAGGTGTTTCCTAATATCTTCACCTGATTTATTCATCTTGTCAGCGGGTGCATAGTGGAGTGTTCCGAAATCTTCATCTAGTTCGAAAAGTAGACCGACATGAATAATTCTTTGAATATATGGTTGAAGCTTATTTATGTTTAGCTCTCTGATACTTCCATCCTTCATCTCAATCTTCGCAGAATGTGGGCTAGTAAGTTGGACGATTGTAGCAGGTCCTGTCCAAGTATTTAGAAACTTATGAGAGGATGAAGGTAACAATACTAAAACCTTTTCACCAACAATGAAGGATTTTTCTTTGGAACGAAGATTATATCTGGAGGAGTATTGTTCTTGAGACCCTTTGGCATTCTGGGATGCAATTTCATGAGCTTTTCTTAGATTTTCAAGAAGCTCTTGTAAATAATTTTCAACCGAGCGAGAGGCAGCGGTTGGGATGACTCGTCCACCAGTCCAAATTTCCTTTAACAAAGATAATGGGCCTGGAGGTAATCTTCCATATACCAACTGGAAAGGTGATAACCCAGTAGTGCTATGTGGTACTTCCCGGTATGCGAATAGAAGATAGGGAAGATGTAAATCCCAATTTCTTCCATGTTCCTGTATATTCTTACTCATCATCTCTTTTAAAGTTCTGTTCCAACGTTCAACAGCGCCCATACTCTCAGGGTGTCCTGGAGTGAAAAAACGTGGAGCTATGCTTAGCAGATCTTCAAAAGATTGAGTGAGTTTAGATGTAAAATTCGTACCTTGGTCTGTACAGACCATTTTAGGAAATCCAGTCTGAGTAAAAATCCTCATCAGAACGTTACATGTAGTTTTAGCACTTATTTCCTTGACAGGTATGGCTTCGGCCCATCTAGTGCATAAATCAACAGCGCATATTATGAATCGATGTCCTCTTCTCGATGGAGGTTCTAACGGTCCGATACAATCCACGCTCCATACCTCAAACGGAGTTTCTGGGCCATTGATAGGTAGTATGGGGATTCTATCTCTGTATGTAGCAGTCCTCATTTGACATTCTTTGCAGCTTTCGCAATATTTTTTCACATCTTGTTTAATGGTAGGCCAAAAGAATGAGTACTTGATTCGCTGACGGGTTTTCTTTTCGCCAAGATGGCCAGCAAGCGGGATTTCATGTGCCATCTTTAAGACGTTTTCTCGTTTCACAAGCGGTAGCACTACTTGTCTAATATTATCGAAACAAATATGTTCGTTATGAAGCAGAACCCCATTGTCAAACGCATAGGAATTTTCCCGCCTTTCTGCCCATTCAAAACACCTTCGAAGCGTCTCATCATCCTTTTGAAGTTTGCCGAATTCGAACTTTGTTTTTTCTGGTATGCACTCAATTTCTGCACCTGGTTGAGACTCTATCGTACTTACTGCCAATACCGCACTGGTTATTTTCGAAGGCATATCTTCGTCTTCATCATCTTCTGACCGTTTATCACTTAAATCTTTTGATTTCAAAACCGGTGTCTCCCAATGATGACTACTCTCATGTAGCTCGGCGCTTTGGGTCAGCATTTCATAGGCAGAGGAGCTCAGTAGCAGATCGGTAACCAGCCTTCTTGAGACGGCACAGGTGACTGGAACATTACCATGTAAATTATCATCAATTTTCATTTCAAAAATCCTTAGGGGTGTTGTTTCATTTTCTCCAAAAGCAGAAGATATTTCTATTTCTATCTTACTTTCTCTATCATGGGGCATATCTGCCACTAAATCTTCGCGCACTACCGATATTTGCGCTCTCGTATCTATTATTCCATTTAAAACCCTATTTCCACATTTGATTTTGACGACCTTCAAATCATCTACGTTTCGATCAATGTCCAATGATTTGGATACTGGAACGGAAATTTTGGCAGCCAACACACCTGATTTATCGTCATCCCCAGTGGTAGACGTCTGAACTAGGTTACTGTGTGCTGTAGCAGGAGTACCTTTTGATTGACTATTTTTCATACAAAACTTGGCGATATGACCTTCCTTTCTACAAGTAAAACAAGTTGGTTGTAGTGAGGCTTGTATGAATCATCATTTCGCCGCGGCTCGTACCATTTCGGTGAACTTTAAGAGGGAGATAATGACTTATTCTTGAATGTTCGCTCAGGAGGTGGAGTATAAAGTCTAAACTTTTCAGTAATCTTGTCCATCGCAATAGCTCCGATGGGCTTCTTCGATGTACTAGGAACACTGTCGTATTCGTCCAGTCTGTCAGCTAACTTGGTTGGAGAAACGAATTTTGCCCAATCGTCTAAGAGATGTTCTCTCACTTCATGTGGTACTTTCTTCTTCAGTTGATCCATAATAATTAGATCTTTTAACCCTTCAAAATCCTTGATATCAAGGCCACCAATCCACTCTTATTACGAAATAATTAGTTATTTCATAACAGAAATCCCTCCAAGATTTTTCACCAACCTTTTGGTGCATCACAAACTTTTTTTCTGAAACTCTCAGGATTCAGTTTAAATCTCTTTAGTAGAATTGTTTTAATATACACAATAAATCTTCGCAATTTTATTTTCTTCTGACTCTCTACCAATTAATTGGACAATAGCTTAATTAGTTCAAGACAATATGGATTATTGTCACTGGATACTGGAGTTGAGGTTGGTTGAACACGCGCTTCAATTTCCAGTTTCTTCAACTCGAACTCCATTTGTTCTCTTTTCTGTTGGGCTCCCAATTCATCTTTCCGGCATTGGGCTTCTAGTTCTTCTTTCCGCCGTTGAGCTTCTAATTCTTCTTTCTTCATCAATTCTTCCTCGAGTCTGGTACTAATAATCGTATCCAACATCCCTTTAACGAATTCTTCTTCATAAAATTTTCTTCCCGTAATAATCATTTTAAGATCCATCACTTTCATTTCAACAGTTGGCCTCTCTCCCAATTCTTCAGCCAATTTACGTAAATCTTCCTTTCTACCTTTGTTTAATTAAGCCATGGTGCTTAACAATAACTCTCTTTACTGATTAAAAAAATCACTCTTAAAAAAAGAATCAATTGCAATTTTTTTTTAAATGCCCAAAAAGAGATTTATATATTTGGCGATTATGTGACTCATAATTAAATTCAACATATCATTTGTAAACATAGATAAATCTTACAATATTGTCAGATAAAACTTAAAGTACACAATTTACTACACTTTCAAATACACAAATATATATATATATATATATATATATATATAAACAAAAAAAACAGTTTCGATTTTACACCACTACTATATAAATAATAACTTAAATCTCGAAACAGAACTATCAAAACCGTATGCAAAAATGAACTATGATAACACTGTCGTGTTCTTTCTCTGGCGAGAAATCAAAAGTATTGACTGTTCCAAGATGGAACAAACATGCAAAACAGGACAAATCGGTAAATGCAGAACAGCGCAAAATAAATTTAAAATGAAAAAAAAAAAAAAACTATTCTGAATTATCCGGGACGAAAATATAGCTTGAACACTGGCGTGTTTTTCTTTTATCCAATCTATTGTACTACTGTTCCAGGATGGAACAAAACTTGAATACTGATGTAATCTTTCTCTGGTGAGAAATCAAACTACTACTGTTCCAGGATGGAACAAACTCCGAACACCATTTTTTTGTTTTGTATTAAAACAGATTTTCGTCCAAACAATCAAAATAGAACTTTAAAACATGGGAGCATGCATTTACATAACGAATTGCTCTCACCGTGTAGATCCTATCGACTGCGCCAGTAAAACTCGGACTCGTGATGAGTGGTAAAGCTGGTGAAAGTCTTGTTCATTATGCAGAGTGAATGCTCGCTGAGATTAACTGCTAAACATTTGTTGACATGAAACACATATCAGCACACCACAAACGGATAATAACAAATAAAAAAACATACATTCACAACTAAACGTCGCCATCCATACAGAGTGTGCACACTCCGCACTCTTCTTACTCAAAACCAAAACCAAAACCAAAACTAAAACTAAAATGTTTTTCTTCTCTCCTTCTCACCGACGCTCTCTCCGCGAAAACAAATGACGTCAGTCGTACCTCCTCGCCGCCAGTACACAATTTGAAGAGAACTCGCAAGTTTTCGTTACAAAAGTCCTTACAACCATGATAACGGAGCCTTCTCAAATGGATTTTGAGAAGGCTCTTGACAGAATACAACATGGCAGACTGTTGCATAAATTGGAGAATATTGGTTTGGATTATAGAATATTAACATGGATAAGAGGATGGCTGACTGACTGATATCAAAAAGTGTTATATGCACTTCGAAAATTTAAGGTATCCAGTGGTGTACCATAAGGATCAGTGCTTGGTCTACTGTTATTTAATCTGTACATTAATGATATTGGGAAGGATTTCCAAGTGACATAGAGCTATTTGCTGATGATGCAAAGATAGGAAGGGTACTTGTAGAATAGGCTGTAATTGTGAAATTAATCAAATGGGTGTCAGTAAATGTAAATTCACTTACTTCGGCGTGAGTAGACATCCAGTGTCGTATTATATTGGTGGGATTATGCTTCAAGAAACTGATGAGGCTTCTTCAACTGATGAGGGATCTTAGAGTGTTAGTAGAGAGGAAGTTGAACGTCAGCGGGCATGTGGCAAAGACTGTAAATACAACTCAAAAGATAATTTCAGAATTATCTTAATTACAACTGTTTCAGCGGTTTAGCCAAGCGGCTGTGCGCTTCACAATCATATGCCAGGGGAAGGAGTGTCCTGAGTTCGATTCTCGCCGGTGACGTGAGGAGGTGAAGGATCTTCCTCAGCCGTAGCCAAGTTAGCTAGTCTTGGGCGTGGACAGTAGGTTTTTTCCCCCAGTTTATCCTGCGGTTTTTCATCCTGCAAAGCAAGCAAACCGGCCTTGGAAACTGAACACTACAGGACATAGGATACACCGGGGGAGGAGAGCTGACCACCTTATCCTGTGACCGGTTTGAGGTCCGATGATTAATAAACTCTCGACGCCTCAAGGTAAAAGAGTTTGAAATGAAGATGAAATGAGAAAATAATTGCAATACAGAAATGAACGTTCACATGTAAAGATAAGGATGTCCTTTTGCCTCTTTACAAGGCCTTGATAAGACTTCACTTGGTCTATTGTGCGCAGGTCTGGTTTCCGTTGCGATTTCGATATATTGGAGAGAGTGTAAAGGAGAATATTAAAATGATATCGGTATTATGGTATACTGATTATGAAGACAGATTGAGAATTTGTAGACTGCAGACACCAGCAAACAGGAGAAAGAGGTGGTGATATGTTTGAGACTTACAAACTTCTGAAAGGGTCATACAGGATTTCAATCGATGGAATTTTTCAAGTTATGGTGGGTGGGGAAAGGACAAGAGGACATCACTGTAAGCTGAGAATTAATGCCGCTAAGAAGGGATGAGGACTAGATTTTTCTCTCATCGGGTGGTGCGTGATTGAAATGGATTGCTTTTGGATGGCTTGAGTGCAAGCAGTGTGGATGAATTCAAGAATAAGTATGATAGTAGTGTATGTAGTATGTGGTTTACCACGATGAGTCTCTGACTCCTTGCAAGTCCCTCTTAATAGTAGTAATAATAATAAATAATAATATATATTCAATTTATCTGACTCAGCCGTTACATTGTTATAAAATATGAGCAAATTGCTAAAACACGACCTCCCCTTAGTAAACGCATGTGGTTCCTTGCGGGGTATAGCTTGTCTATCAACCTATTTCTCTATTAGTGTTGTTACCAAATTCTCAAAAATCTTCACTACCACTCCGAGGATCCTGATAGGTCGGTGGTTAGACACAAAGATGTTTGCTCCACCCTTATACTATGAAACTATCACACATTCCTTCCTGTTATCTCTCCTGAGCGCATTCGAGTTATTGAAACATCACGCAGCCGATTCGGCTCAACATTACTGTAGTGGACATGGTGATATCTCATTTATTTTAACTGGCGAATTCGTATCCAGGTTATGCTCTAGAATCTCATTCTCATGCATCTTCATTCAGTTAGTTTTCTCTCCTTATAAGACCTCATCAGGTGCATAACATGAAAAGAGAAATAAGAAAATATACAAGAGAAATAACACCGATAAATTAATTTGCAGACGTATTATTGACATTTGAAGACGTTATTGATATCATAGTACTGTTGAGCACGTTCAAGTGGACATGATCTCGTGCGACAAAGCTGGATGGCTGAAGAGTGACAATCAGAGAGGTTTTGTAGCTAATGTTAGCTTTACCGTGGACCGGACTGAGGACAATTTCTGTTGATTCTGGAATTCTTCCCTCCAATATATTTTATTCTCCCCAATAAAAGTGCATGGGCGTATAAACACACCCATTCAGATGTGGTCATTTCATTGATATTAAATTCATGTAAATAGTTGGACAGCTTCTTTCAAATTGCACCGATAATTACGAGGGTAGTCTGAAATGTTACTAGCCTCGACCATAGATGGCAACACTATTAGCAAGATTTTTTTTCGGAGTTGGTACATCTGTCATAAGCATCCATGCGAAATTCCAAGTCATTCTATCAAGTAGTTTGTTTTATACAGCTGTCTGAAGCTAAAGTGTTGTCGGTATCCCTTGAAATGGATAAAATTGAGTATCGTGCGGTTATAAACTTCTCTGTAAAAGAAGGTTTAACGCCCAAAGAAATTCATTCGAATTTCATAAAAGTTTACGGCCACTCTTTCCCCTCGTTTTCGATAATTAAGAAATAGGCTGCAGAGGTCATCTTCAAAGCTGGTACGTGGCCGTACCAGCTTTGAAGATGACCCACGTGAAGAACGTCCAAAAACTGTAACAACACCAGAAATCATTGATCAAGTGCACGATATGGTATTGGATGACCAGCGAGTCAAAGTGCATGAAACTGTTCAGACTACAGGCATTTCAAAAGAACGTGTAAGATATATTTTGCATGAAGAATTGCAAATGAAAACGTTTGGCGCAAGGTGGGTGCCGCGCTGATCAAAAATGCATACGCATGAAAATCTCTGAACAGTGATTGAAGCGTTTTAACAAGAATAAAACTGATTTTTTGCGTCGATTTATTACTATGGATGAGACTTGGATTCACCGTTACACACCTGAATCCAAACACAGCAGTCAAAACAGTAGACAGAAGCCGGTTGTTCAGCGCCAAAGAAGACAAAGTCAGTTCCATCAGCAGGAAAGGTCATGGCATCAGTGTTTTGGGATGCAAAGGCATTTTGTTTATTAATTATCTTGAAAAGGGTAAAACGATAACTGGGGAATATTCTTCCAATCTTTTAACCAGACTAGATTAAAAAATTCGTGAGAAAAGACCAAGCGTGCAGAAGAAAAAATCATCTTTCATCGGGACAATGCACCTGCCCACAAAGGTGTTTTGGGAATGGGAAAATTAAGGGATCTGCACTATGAATTGTTGAAACATCCCGCCTATTCCCGAGATTTGGCTCCCTCTGACTTGTGTCTCTTCCCAAAACTAAAACTCTTCCCACTCTAGTCAGCGTTTTTCTTCGAATCAAGAGGTGATTGCAGCTATAGAGGGGTATTTTGCAGATCATCGTACTGAGAATCACTACAGGGACGGGATAATGGCGCTGGTGCATCGCTGGAAGAAATGTATTAGTCTTAAGAGAGATTATGTTGAAAACTAAAAATAAATTTGAAATTATAAATTCGTTTTTTCATTGTTAGGCGGAGAACTTTTCAGACCACCCTTGTATTGGGGTAACTTTCGTGTGTTTAAGCCAGAACAACTTGCCAACTTCGATTGCCAGATCTCGATATTTAGTAATTTTTTTCAAGTTCTTTGTTGTTAATTTTGTTATCACTGGGTACTGCGATATCGATAATCCAAACCTGTCGATGTTCGATAATTGTGATGTCATGTCTATTGTGTTCCAAATGCCGATCAGTTTGTATTTTAATACCCCAGAGAATTTTTGCTGTTTCGTTTTCCAATACTGTCTCTATTTTATGCTGCCACCAGTTATCAGAAGTAGGAAAGCCATATTTTTTGCATACATGCCAATGAACTATTTTGGCCACTTGATCATGGCGGTATTTAGAGTCAGTTTCAGCTATTTTGCTGCAGGCAATGATCAGATGTTCTACAGTCTCATTTTTCTGATCGCAAAATCTGCATTTGCTGTTATTATTGATGTTGAAATATTTTTATTTCATCGCATCAGTTTGTGATGACTGTTCTTGAGCTGCTAGAATAAATAATTTACGTAAATAAAACAATTGGTT
Source organism: Typopeltis vanoorti (assembly GCF_054136105.1). NCBI lineage: Eukaryota > Metazoa > Arthropoda > Arachnida > Uropygi > Thelyphonidae > Typopeltis > Typopeltis vanoorti. The sequence goes on along the minus strand of NC_143556.1, from coordinate 1,225,737 downwards.
GCAATTTTCCTGCTGTCATTCCCGTACCTTCTCTCTCTCTCTCTCTCTCTCTCTCTCTCTCTCTCCACCCTGAATACTCAATATTTTGTACATTCCATCCCTATATGTGTATCTTTATTGTAGATATTTGTCTCACATCGTGCTTAGAATATTCTAACATAGTGCATGTAATTTGTGCCCACGTAGAATTAACGAATGCCTCAAACTCTCGATATTTATTTTCTTACTACTAACTTTACTACACATGAACTGCAACATTCCTCTTTGCCCATAGGCAACCTTTCATCTTCTAATCAGCCTCCCCCATTTCGAATTGCACCTTTGGAACTAAGTCAAGCATCTCTTGATCCTTCTCATTTGTAATCGCCTGTTTTTCCTCTTTCTCTCCACTAGCTCCGATTTTCCTTGTTCTTCGTTTCTTTCGCTGAGAATGAAGCCCTAGTAAACGCGGTTTCACAAATCCATCGAAGTATGGGAATGCGTTCACATGCAACTCCTTTCTGTATACCATAGTAAATGGTACACACTTACTTCTGTAAGTGTGTACCATTTGCGAAGAAGTTCTCATTGATTATTTGCATTGAAGATTTATTACGAGGGGAGGATGGAAAGTTCCGATAAACTGCTACAACAAAAATGATATGAAAGCAACTGACACAACCACAAGAAAGAACAAATCTTAGACCCGTTAATCCCATTGTTTGATCAAATTGTAGTAGTTTGTTCTTTTTCTTTCTTGTGGTTACATCAGTTGCTTTGATACTTGTTCTAGTTGTTTCACTCGCCATATTCCAGAACCAAATTTGTGCTTTTCACTCCCCCAGTTTTCTTTCACACTTCTTCCAGTAAGTCTTTCACATTCTCTCTCTCTCTTCCATTCCCTCTGTTTCTGCTGCTTTTCAATCCCTTGCACGACGAAACTAATCGCAATTCCTTCTTCTTTTCCTCGTGGCATTCTTTCACTCGGAGTTTCGATCTCCGTTCCTGGAAGGCACACTTTTTTCGAATTCTCTTGAAGTCTATTCGGACGAGGAATGTACAGCTCTATTTTCTTGGTTTCCCCTCTTGTACCGTACGTAATCGTTGATTTCGTTTTCTCTCTCGACTTTCTTCTCTCTCTCTCTCTCTCTCTCTCTGATGCACCCCTCGTCGCGTATATTCCCGCTCAAATAAATTTCGTGTTTCGACCCGCTTTTGTGTGGAAATAATTGCATGCATTTTACTCTCGGAGGTCTCCGAGCAAACTCGTTTCGAAATCTCAGGGACAGGTTCTTTTCCTATAGAATCCTGGAGGTTATGCCCTCCCCATTTGCTATTCCTTTTATCTGTACATGATGTTTGTTTTCCCCCAAACTGGAAAAAAGTATTGTTTGTGTCATGTTTCAATAACGTGACCCCAAAGTTCATCACGTGCAAGAATTCATTATTGCTTTTTTTGGCCGTGAACATGAATGAAAAGGTTTACGGTGGCCAGGCTGGCTACAAGAAGCAACCGCTTTACCAAGCCTTCTTTTATTTTTCAGGGAAGCAAGGGAAGATTTTTTTTTTCGAGGAGGAGTTCGTTTTCCCAACATGTAGAGCAACTAACCCTTTACGGAGAGGGGTATTAGCAGTGGCAGAGCATCCACAACGGTGCTGAAATGCACCCTGTTTAGTATTTTTTTCGGGGCTGCGCGAATTCTCATCACGGACTGGTGTTTGGAAGAAGTACGTTACGGACTTCGGCTGACGAAGCTTATGACCGTACTCTATCATTCGTCTTATATGACTGCTGTGTCGGATCCGAGTCCAATAAATGGTTAAGCGTTGGCATTGATTGTTGGGATTTTCATTTTGAATTGAATCATTGTTCAGCATCCATATACTAAGCATACATAAAGTTTGTTTCTTTTAAAAGCTAATTACTGGAAGTTATTTTTGAAGGGTTTTAAACTCCAGTTTGGATATTTTGCATTTCTGGTGAGCTTATTTATTTTTGCTTTAAGAGTTCTTGCTGCTTCCCAAATGTCGATTAATTCCATTGGGTCTCTTGTTGACTTTTTTAGTCTTTTTTATCCTCGAATATAAGCGTGGAAGTTTAAAGGGAAATCGTGTCGAATGTTCATTTACGAATGGTAAATACGATACCATAGAGAGAGATAAAACCCAACTGTTACATTTCATTGTGAAGAGATGAAACAAACAAAGGATAAATAGAATTACTTTTTGACATCCGTAATGTTCAAAGGCAATTACAATGTAAAAAATACTCGTGGTATTAACGATCATTTCAGAGATGACGAAATATAATTAAACACACAGTGGACTGTACTGGAATATGTAAGAAGAGATGTAAACACTCTTCTGTGGATTAAGTCGTTCATGAAAAAATAGGACACTTTGGAGCGAAAGACCACGCGAATTATCTTCATCGTGTACCGCAAAATACCTTCGTCCTTCCGCAGTTGGAGGAGAATGATTTGGAGTCAAGCACGAAAGGATGGAAGTTGAGTCCGCTTGTTTGAAGAAGCGTCGGGAGGCTGTTGAAGCCGATGATTTATACTACAACAAAATGGCGACTTGTTCAGCCTCGAGGTGCTACAGAAATTCAATCGTCTTAATTTTCATTAGAAATATTGCCCCTCACTTCTCCTCCTGTTTGATACCAGCAGGTCTCAAGGCAGGAACCGATTTCTCTTCTTGAACGCTTCGCCGTTTCTGTCTCCAAAACCCTTTGGCGTTCTTTTTTTCTACTCGAGACTCCGCCTCCCACAATACAGCTGCGAATCGCAGAGAAGCCCAAAGTTGGCTTAGAATGCTGTTCTCACGTTTGGGCTGGTGCATGCCGAAAGCTCATAAACAGTACTTGATGATATCCAGAAGAGGACGCTTCACTCGCAGTCCCTCGGTTTAAATCTCATCTTTTCCTGCAAATCCTCTTTCACGTTTTTTTCTGTGCGCAGCCTTCCTTCAGGAATTGTTTGAAATTTGCAGCTCTTAAAAAAGTTCCTCCTCATCTTAAATGCCTGCTATGAAGTCTATAATTAGGGTTTGCCGAGTCTTCTTCTCTCTGTGTGTGTGTGTGTGGGGGGGGTATATTATTATCGAAATGTCGTGAAATATTTTTCCTAAATCTTCGTTTCAGTATAAAAACAAACCCAGTTGGGTGTTCTCGTCAGGGAATTAAAGCCGCCCGTCCCTTCCAGTCATTTTCCGACACTTCTTATCCGTCTGGAATTCGCTGTCTCTCGTCGCCTGCTCTGACCTGACTTTCGCTCACTCTTCCGATCCTCGTTTCTCATTCCTCATCGCATCCTTCTTTTTCTTGTCTTCACCGCTCATCTTCGGGATTCGCAGCATCAGGAAGACGAGCGTCACTCACAATGGGAGGGACTGACACCAGTGTGTGTGTGTGTGTGGCGGGGGGAATCCTCGCGTCTTTCATTTCAAGCAGTGAAATGAGATGTTAAGAACGCAAATTTCTCTGATCGAGTCGTGACCGTAATTCCACGAAGGACGCGTCCGAAATCGGAATGTTAAATTTCTGATCAAGAGCAGAAATTAAAACTCCTTCAATTGGATGGGGGTGGGGTGTCGAATTATTGAGATCCTATCAGTCCAAATAAGAGGATGGGTTGGCTTTCAGTATACGGAAAATCCCTGTGTGTGTGTGTGACACTCATCTACGTTGTCATTTCAGGTGGCTTTTATTCTGTTTCTTAATTCGTGCTATGCTGGTGAATAAACTTTATTTTGTCGCGTGGTATCCAAAGTGATTCACTTCCGGTGCGAAGAAAGGGAACTCAGTTCGAATGCAGCGCAACCCAGATGTGAAATGGCGCGTGACTTAGGTGGGAGTGCACGCTTCATAACAACATTTGGAGCAGAAGGTCACATGAACTCTCGTTTTCCAGTAAGCAGTGAACAAAGAATATTTGTCTTTTCTTTCTTTTTTTTTTTTTAAGTGTAGAATTGCGAGCGAACCATTTCTGAAACTGACTTCACACCCTTCCCAATCCTATTATGGAAGGGTTCGAAATGGGACTCCCACCCACGGGAGAACTTTCCCGAGAAGTGCTGGAGCGGAGGAGAAATCAGTCGGCTGGAATGCTTTCGAGCCGCTTCGGGCCTGAGTCATCAGGGTGATGATGAATTTCATTCGCTGCCTGAGGACGCTCGCAAAAGTCCTAGCGGAGCCCAATGGCAGTTGGAATGCCGTTCGTTCTACTCGACAGCAACCCGCGGAGTTACGATCCTCGTAAATATCAGCAAGCAAAGCAGAAATGTTGTCCTTTGATCGTATCCGGTGTAGGGACTTCGTGTTTCCGCTACTACTTTCTGTTTCGAACCCCTCCACGGAGCACCTTCGTGGGATGAAAAATAAAGCGGAAACTTGTAGGAGCGAGCTGCTTCTTCTCGTGACCTTTGTGATTCCTCCTGTAAGGGGACGAGACTCGCGCCTCATCCCTACTGTTTCGGGGATGTTCATTTCCACGTGCTCCTCCAAAGGAAGTTTTTCTGTTCTGAGTCTCGATTTCGGGAGGCTCGTCTTACTGCTGCCTAATCCCCGGAGGTTCTTCCGTCCCCAGTCGCTGATCAACTCCGATTTGTCTCCTCCCGCATACTCTACAATCCGCTGAGGGGCGTTCCTGTGTTTGTTGATTTCGTATTGCAGGACGTAGTCGTAGTGCAGTGACGGTCGAAGCGAGTGTCACTCTACTTTATTCAGCCAGATTGTCGTACTCTTCCGAAAATGCTGCTCTTGCTGTTGTGCGTTCCACTTAGCCACATCTCTGCGATGATCGTGGAGTCCTTCGACTGTAAGTAGATCTTTTTACTTTTTTTTTTTTTTCGGTGATCGGTTCGGCCGATTCCACTACATTCCCGACCTAACAGGCTACACAGAAATGCCCTCCGTAAGGATCGCCTTTCGGAAGATACTTGCGGAGATAAACGCACCAGCTTAACTTAATTAAACGAATTCCATTCGTTAAACGTTTCTTTAAGAAGAAGAAGAATATTCCGTTTCTCTTTCTTTCTTTCTTTCTTCGGCTGGGAAACTAATGGGCTCGGGAGGCGTTACTGCCGTCTAACGACTTTAAGTGTGGAAATTCGTGAACTGTGAAATCTTTCCGCCCCTCCCACGAAGGGATTTTTTTTGAAACTGAAAAGTTGATGACCAACATCATTAACGTAGCCGAGGAGCGTCTTTCACGTGAAAATGCAGGATGCTTCGCTCTCACGGGCGGGGGTAAAACTTGCTGCATTATCTTCACGCCGGCCTGGTTGACCTGGTGCTTAGGGCGTTTATTCTCCAGCCGAGCGGCTGCGGGTTCGAATCCCGCCATTGGCTTGGATGTTTGCGATTGTCCTACTAACCGTTTACTGCTGTAACCTGCGTCGTGGCTCAGTATGACCTTTGATGTCTTTGCGCCATAAACATCCAAGATAATTAACTACCATTATAACTAACTAAAGTGAGCGGAAAGCAGAAAATTCACTCGCAGTTTGAACCCTGACACAAAAACCGTGCAAATGCCAAACTCTGGTTTGCAGCAGAAGTCGGGCTTCACCTCAGAACTTCCTCTGGAAGTTTGGTGCTTCAACTGCGGTTTCAATGGCGACGAAAGATTACGTCGAATCGAGCAATTTGCTTAAACGGTCCGCTATTATGAACTGCAATATTTTATTTCTGTGTGCTTACTACAGCAGGTAGTAAATGCAGTAAACACAAGCGTAACGTTTGAGTTAAAAGAATTCTTCTTTATTAAGATTAAAAGAATATTCTTCTTTTATAATTAATTTCTGGTCCATTGCGAAATGCGCTGAGTTTCTTGGATATTTCGAATTGTCACAGTTTCCTTATCACATTCTTCCTCTTCTTCTTATTCCCTCTTCCTATGCGGGGTCTGCGTGTTACTTAGATGCGACTTCTGTTAGTACCACTCCAACCGACCTGTCGCCTAGTCCCCGTTGGGGGGGGGGATATGTTTTTGACTGTAGAAGCGTGTGTTCACGGGGCCGGTTTGCCTGATTGTGGGATGAAAAGCGCCAGATAACCGCGCCCAAGACCGGTTAACTTGGCTATGGCAGATCCTCAAGTTCCTCACGTCTTCGACGGAATCGAATCCAGGACACTCCCTCCCCAGGCATAGGGTTGCGAAGTGCTCCTGGACCACGATACAAGAACAATCGGCAGCGCTGCAGGATCGTGAAATGTCGATTCAGTGTCTCCCCACCCGTTCAGAAATGGACCCAAGTTTGTCAGCTGAAATGCAAATCCCCGTCTCTGTTTTTTTGGCCAATCAGGCGAGGATGCGTTGAAAATGTTTTTTATTTTATAAAACTAAAACTGCTTTCAAAATGACGACGGGTTATCTCCTGCAAGGGACTCACGAGATTACTCGATATCAGTTCGTCGCAACCGAATGTGTAACGAGAACAAACATTTTCTGACTCATTCGCATATTCCTCCTGTGAACTGCACGTGCCGTCCTGGATGCTCCGCCAGTACAAAAGCTCTATTCGTGTACTCGCACATTATTTATTAGGAAAATAAAAAAAACATTTAAATTTCTTCTCATATAACGTCGATTGTTATAATTTTACGGGTGGATTAAGGCCGACACCTGAACGTTTCGCAAAGCAGGGAATATTTAGTCATAGTTCCAATTAACTGCTTGATGACGTGTTGGGAGTAGAGGCAGTAATAGCATGTAGAGGCAGCAGACATTCAAAAGTAGATGCAGTAATAGCGATCTGTCACTATTTTGACACGTTTTGCAATCTCGATAAGCTGCTGTCGTAAGTTGATTATTAAAACTATACACGCACTGCGTATAAAACAGGCCGCAGGGTTTCGCCCTAAAAATTGCGCACGTTAACAGAAACATTTTAAATTTGATTACCAAAATTAATTTTTACTCGGTTTTTGTTTCAGCGGTGGAGTCAATAATTTTCTTGGTGGCGATTTTGTTCTTTCGATCAACTTTGCTAATCCTGAAAGGCGTTTTATTGTGCTTTCCGAGTAATTCTCGATCAAAGTGAAGAACGAACTTTCGCAACTTGCGACTTCCACGTCATAGTGAGAAAGAGAAAACAGGATGTGGGGAAACGAAGATACCGTTACATTTATAATTAACGTGGGGAAAACTTCGCTTATTGCTGGAGTTTTGTAAATTTTCCACTTTCTTGAAATCAAACATTAACTGACGATAAAGAAATGATTGCGAAATATCATGTTTGGCCAGTGCCAGACTGAATTCAAACACAGGTTTTCCTCAGAAATAGTTCCATACCTGATTGTATTCGGAAGAATAAAATAAATAAATAAATAAATAAATAAACAAAAAATATATATATGTATGTAAGAAGAAAGGTTTTTTAACTTGGGTATATTATGTATTCAAGATACCAAGTGATTTTATATCAACTTGATTTATATCCCAAGTGAGCAAACAGAAGACAAGAAAGTCAAATTTGCACCGCCTGCACGTAGTGCCAGTCTGAAGCAACTCGTGGTATAGGTGGATTAAGCTCTGATCACTTTCCTTAGTATTTTTCCCTTAATGCAAAGCACATCCCCTTGCGGAGATGTATGATGCTATGCATTAAAGGCAATGGTCACTACTCATACCAGTTTCGACCTTTATTGAGGTCTCGTCAGTGGGAGCCAGACCTGACAATGCTAAGGTTGAAGTAATGCAGAGCTTATGAATTTTACCTAAACAAGTTGCCAGAAGGTTTTCTGACCTTATTAAATAAAAATCTCAGAATGAGAGTGATGTAGGAAGTTTTTTTAACTTGGTGCTATACATTAGGGGAAAAATACTAAGGAAAATGATCGGAACTTAATCCACTTTTACTACGAGTTGCCTCAGACTGGCACTACGTTACCACGAGTTGCCTCAGACTTGCTCTACATGCAGGAGCTAACTTGACTTACTTGTCTGTTTGCTTACTTGGGAAAAAGGATTAAAACCAAGTTTATATAAAATTACTTAGTAACTTGAATCATATATATATCGTATTTGAAGTGTCCTGACTTTATGCAATGGGAGAGTAAAGTAAAGAGTTTTTGGATAATTTGTTCTTGAGAAGATCGAGGACTTCTCGAGCAGGCACATTTGTAAAGAGAGAAACAATATCGAAAATGGCCATTAAATCTGTTTTTTAAGTTTGATGTCCTTGATTTTTGAAGCAAAATCTGCAGAGTTTTTAATATGAGAAGAGGAAATTCCAGAAAGATTTCTTAAAAAACCCGCGAGATATTTGGAAAGGTTGTAGGTAGGAGAGTGTATGCCCTCAACTATTTGTCTGAGTGGGCAGTTTGTTTTGTGAATCTTGGGGAGACTATACGCTCGAGGGATCAAGGGATGAAGTGACCTAAGAGAAAGACGAATGTGTCTTTGTAACTCCAAGGTGGTTTTTAATAAATTATTAGTTCTATTGTGTAGTTCAATCGTAGGGTCACTATTAATCTCTGAGCAAGTATCACTGTTTAAAAGTTCCAAAATTTTATTATGGCAATCAGACTTGTCTAAGATGACGGTCGCATTCCGTTTGTCAGCTGGTAGAATAACGATGTTATTATTATTATTTTTTAAGGACTTAATAGCTGCTCTTTCAGAGTAAGAAATGTTATCTGGTGGAGGCCAAGCTTTATTTATGGTGAAAATGGCTTTCATACGGAGGATGTTGGCTTCTTCTTCGGAAGAACATCTCTTAATGAAGATAGAAAAAGGCAGCTTCTTTATTACCAAACAAAGAAGTCAACCTCCTCTGTATGGAAGCCGTTTTCACCATAAATAAAGCTAGACCTTCACCAGACAACATTCCTTACTCTGCAAGAGCAGCTATCAAGTCCTTAAAAAATAATAATAACATCGTTATTCTACAAGCTAGGTAGAATACACACACACACAGGGATCTACAGTCATAAATACATATTTAATCCATCTTTAGGAGAAGGGCTCAACCCGTCCTAAGGGACGGTGGAGGAAAGGGGGAATCCCATATACCAAATAAATAAATGATTTCGTAAACAATAAACAGTCAAGCTTTATATTCAGGATATTTCCCGTTAATTAGCTTGCAGGCTAAAAATTAATCGATTACTTATTAATTTTTTAAATAATATATAGAAATCTCTACATGTTATTTAAAATCGCCATTTAATATCGCCAATAACTATGTGACAGCATGCCTTCGGTCACTACTAGGAGATACATGGCAAGATCATATTCCTGATATTGTCAGTCTTGAAGAACGCCAACGAAGACCTCTAAATAGAAACACTTCAAAAATGTCAACCGAAATGGTTGTTGAACACAACTTAGACATCCGCCTTCACCGTGTTCGGTGCTCTTGCTCTCTACAGGCCAACTCATGGATACAGAGAAAGAGAAAGACCAAGAAAACAGGCTTGGCAATACGCATGCGAACTTCTTTTTGAAGATGAGACTCACGAGCCATCTTATATTTAACATTTGGCACAAAACAGAGTAACTTGGTCACTCTCATCCAGTAGACATTATCTCCATTATTTTAAGTGGATATTCTGTATATATTTCCCTTTTCGAACAAATGATGATGATGATGAGAAGGAGAGCAAGAAATCAGAAATACTTTGAAGATCAGGGTGATGGAAAGATTTAGTACTTAAAGTTAAGCAGAAAAAGAAAGCGAGATTGGAAACCACGTGGAAGGAGAAAACGAAATACGTGATCCATATAAAAAATTACGAATAAATGAAACAAAATTAGAAACGCAGTATATTTATATAAATATAAATCGCTATGTAGATCCGCTATATATAAATCTGTTGTGGATATATAAATGTTATTGCCAACGAGCGCTGCCAAGCTGTTCATCCCTCACTAACATCAGCGGAAACTGAAGGGAAGCAATCTCCACCCTTAAACCACTTTCGGAAATCTGGCCCGAGATTATCGATGATTTAAGTGGCATTTGAGGAAGGCAGTTTACACGTTAGGATTAAAAAAAACTTTACCTAAAAAACCGAACAAAACCGTGAGCAGTCGGCAGTATAAACGTCATCAATGTGCTTGCTGCTCACTGAATTCGTCATCAAATAAACACTTAAAAAAAAAACTGGTTTTGTGTTTACCGCGTGCTTCCATCTGCTTAACCAGGAATTTAATAGCGCGCGATATTTGAAGTTATGAAATCACGAACTGTTTTACGAGGACAGCACCCCTGTCATCAGACTTGCTCTGTTATAACTGGTAACGAAATACAAATAGAAACAATGCAGATTAATCGAGAACGAACCCTGGACCACAAAAAGGACGATAACCAAAACCAAAAAAAAAAAAAAAAGTTCAAAATTTTAAAATGGACATTAGAGGCACGTGGAGAAAACACTAAAGCGGCTCATATAAAAATAGCCCGTACAGAAACAAGAAAAAAGAAACCAAAAAGCGAGTAACCAAATAAATCGTTATAGTCAAATATGTAAAGAAAACCAAAGGAACAAACGCCATTCTGAAGAATAAAATAAGCGGGATCAAAGAATAAAACAAGATTAAACATACAAAGAGAAACATTCAGTGTTTATATCCCAAAGCCAATTGGCGGAATATTGATATTCCTCCAATTGGCTTTGTCTGTTCAATAATTCGAAAATAGCAAATTCCATTTGTCGGCATAAAGAAGAACACGAACACACGTGGGAAGCGCGAGGCCTTAAACCTGTAGCTGATTACATATTAGAGAGAAGAATGCTAATAACCGACGTAAGGGTTTGCAGAAAGCTTAAAGTTAGATAGAGCTCATTAGGCGATGATTGGAAGCACATATTTTGAAAGCTCCAAAACGTCTGAAAATTAATAAAGAAAAAGTGCATTTAAGCAAAATGTTACGGAAGAAAATATTAGAAAACTGCAGGAAAGAAAATGAGAAGATTTGCCACAGATAGAACGAACATATTGAAAGGAGGGAAGGAATATGTTCAACAACAACTATAATAAAAATGACAGCTTAGAGATAAATAACACACGAAAGAGGCATCGGAATGTGGAAGAATCGTGTAGAAAATAAAATAAAAGAGCAAAATGAAGGCTTTCGAAGGAAGTTTCTAAAATAAAGTCAAAATAAAGCATAAATGGTAGAAGAAAGAATCTCATAAAAAGAATTAGAATCTTAAATAGAGAAAACTGGAATAATAAACTATACACTGCGTGAAAGTGTAGATGTTGGTTTCAGGGTAGATGTGTGAGTGCTCAAGAAAGGGTCAAGGAGGTGGGTCTGATATTTTGGTCTGAGGAGGGGTGTAAAGGAGTCATGTCCGAGAAGTAGGGTTAGTGAGACTTGTTAAAGAAACAGAAATGAGGTAGGTAGTGTGTTTGCTTACAAATATATATATATTTGTAATAATATATATATATATATATATATATATATACATACATACAGTCTTTCGTGAAGACAGCAATGCAAAAATGGAGGTGGAGTGTTATTGATGATGGCGGAGGAGTCGTGCCCATCTAAGGTGGAGATGCAAGGAGCAAATATGACACAGTGGATTTGAAGCAGTATGTTGTGAAGTGGAGGTGGACAGGACGAAATGCTTAGTGGGGTGTTGCTACAGACCTGGTAATGTCGAAGATAGTGAGAAGGAAATGTTTAGACAAATTGGCCTGGCTAATGAGAAAAGAGTGATCGTAATGGTAACATAGACTGGGATGAAGAGACGACATCAGGTACAAAAGAGAATGAATTTCTTGAGATCTTAAGAGATAACCAACTTAAGCTGTACTTAACAGAGGCCACACGTGGATCTTAGGTCTTGGATTTGATTATCTCATCAGAAGATGCTGTTGTAAATGAAGTGATACTTGGGGATAGTAACCAGCTATATCAGGCCTTTTTGTGAGAAAGGGTTATATGCAGAACTATGAAGCAAGTGATTATGGCACACTCGGGAGGAATTATGCAACGATATCGTGGAATGAGGAATTGATTGGCAAGGAAATCAATGCTGCTTGGTCTCTACTCAGGAATTATCCGGGCAGAAGCAATGATTGAATGTATTCCAAAGGTCACGAGATTAAAAAGGGTAGGTGTAAAATTGATGGCTGAAGATGTGAAGCATGCAGTCTGGAAGAAACAGGCAATGTGTAGGCTGCACAAAGTGAGTGGAGATAATCAGTTACATGAGAAGTACAAAGAGCAAGCAAGGAAGGTGACTCACTTAGTAAGGGTAGCAACAGTGCAGTATGAGTAGCAAATGACACTAAAAGAAATCCTAGGATTTTTTTTCCCGATATGTGCCTAGTAGAAGAAAGAATGATTATGGGAGGATGATGATGATGGTCACTGATAATGATGGAAGAATAATAAACACTGAGAAAGATATAGTAGAGGTGTTCAATGACGAGTTCATTTAGGTATTCCATCCTTGTGATTGTAACATAATGCAGAACTTGAGAGCACTGGAATGGTGGGGAACCACTCATGGTGAGTGAGCGGGACTTATATGAGAAACTGAGTAAAGTTGATGTCAACAAGGCCATGGGACTTGTGGTATATCACCACATGTCTTGAGGGAATGTTCTAGGGAGTTCACAACAACTCTAGCTTACCTCTTTAACACTTTCATTGCCAAGCTGAAAATTGGAATTTCGTGTGGTGGGCAAATTTTTTTTATTTTTTTATTTAGTTAGCGATGTCCACGCGATAACGCGTGATCGGCCGTTTGGTGATCCTCGCGTCGCGCGATATCGCGTGATTGGCAATGAACATGTTAACACAAGTCTTAGATTGGCCCAGGATCCAAAGGAGTGGAAAAATAGCTAAATTGTTATGCTTCATAAAGGGGGGACTTCATGAAACTAGGGCTTCGAATTAGAGGGCAATCAGCTTGTCTGGAGTTGTGGTCAAGGTGTTGGAGAAGCTAGTGAGGACAGGGATTCAGAACTGAGTGGACAGCGGTAGAATTCTCCTTAATGGACAGCATGGGTTTGCTAAAGGAAGATCATGTTTTAGCAATCTGTTTACTTATTATAACAAGGTGACGAATACATTGGATAATGCGGGGAAGCATACCTGGGTCATTGTAGTTTAATTTCTATGTAAATGATTGAAAATGGCTTATATGACGATATACAGTTGATTGTAGATGATGCACCGTAGGGGAGAGTCAGAAGTAGAGCAGATGTTGTAGCTTTTTCAAGAGGACCTAAATAGACTGCCTGAATGGGCGAGTGTGTCTGACGATATCAGTTTGATGTTGTAAAGTGTAAGGATTTAAAATTTGGGAGGCAGAGATGAGATGCATATTGTAGGATTAGTTGGGATATTTTGGAGAAGATGGAGGAAATGAAGGATTTGAGGATATGGTGGAAAGGGATTTTGAATTTCGCGGACATTTTGCTAAAATTCTGAGGACAACAAAGCGCATTATAGGAGAGATGCCGAGAACAGTGACGTGTAGAAGTGTAGGATGTTTTCATTCCATTCTACAAGACTTTGATCAGATCGCATAAGGATTACTGTGCACAGATTTGATCGCTAGGTTTTCAAAAGGATGACGATATGTTGGGGAGGGTCCAGAGACGATTGACTAAGTTGCTTTCCGGTCTTTGGAATGTGGAATACGAGGACAGATTGAGAGAATGCAAATTAGGGAGCGCCTAGTGGATAGGAGGAAGAGGGGGAGACGTGATCGATACGTATAACTTGGTAAGGGGTAATGACCAGATTAGCGTGGATGAGAGGTTTTATGGAATATCTGTAGACTCAGTGAAGGAACAGTGAATGTCCCTGCACTGTACGATGTCCGTGCATCGTATCACGATATTTAAGTCGAGGTACGATGAGCTGTGCACATGAAATAGAGTGGGATCTCCCGCGACCACTCTCTTAACTCCATGGAGGTCTGTCGATAATAATAATAATAATAATGTAAAAGAACTAGAAACAGAGTTAAACTGGGCACAGTCATAGACATTTAAAATCTTGAAGTACTTGAGCGAGTAAATCAAAGAACAAAGTAATTTAGGTTTAGATAAATAGGTATAGATAGGTATGAATATTATAGGTAAAATGCCATGAATATTGTGAAGACATACGAAAAATAATCATTTTGGAACTCCTAACATAATAATTACAACAGTAGCAAAGCAAATTAGAAACATAACATTAGATGAATTCATTGAAATTAAAAAGAAAAAAAAAAGAAAACGATAGAATAAATGCGAAACTGTTTAAATATGCCAGTTTGGAACTGCATAAAAGATTGAATTATTAAGTTAAATATTACAACTATTAAATAAGATTTTACAATCAGGGACAGCTCCAGACGACTGAAAGAAAGCATTAATTTGCTTATTTCTCAAAACTGCCAAATTATAGGAGGAAGTGAATCGGGATACAAAATATATTCAGAAATATTGAAAAATTGAAACAGTCAAGTACAGAGGGAGTCATTTAGTAGAAGAACAAACGGGCGCTCCGGTCCGTATTGATGCAGTCTTCACTTGAACACAATTAATCGAAAACACGAATAGAATTCCACCGGAATATTCGTAGATTACGAAAAAGCTTTTGACGAAGTCAAAATAAACAAACTGCTTGAAATTGAACATTGCATTATCTCCACAAATTAATCAAAATGCAGTGAGCAACACACACACACACGCACGCACGCACGCACACGCACGCACACACACACACACACACACACACACACACGACAATAATGCTATAACAGTGTAAACCGATGACAGCTCTACAGAATGGATAAAAATGAAGAGAGGGGTACTGCAGGAATGGAGCTTGTCTCCAATCCTTTTCTTTTATACACATTCTTCACGTGTTTATAATAATGACAGGTGAAAAGAATCGCATCGTGTAAATAACACAGGAATTCAAGTAGAACCAAAACTTAATACGTTATTATATGCAGATGATCAAATCAACATAGAAGTTGAACTACAGTTTGCTAGATCTCTACAACCTTCACAAGGTTGCTTTCAAATATGGAATGAAAATGTCTTCTCCGAATACAAAACTGAGGAAGGAAACCGACAGGACTGAATATTTATTGATAACAGACCATCTGGAAAAGTAAGTAATTTTAATTCTCTTGGTTATAGCAGAAGCTACATTGAAGAAACAAATCCAAAACATTAAGATACCTTTTAAAAAAAATTCAGTGCAAAAAAAAAAAAAAAATCAAGAACATTCATTGTTTTAGCCAAACCTGCCATGTCATAGAGAAACAAACTCGCTGATTAAGAATAAAGTCCGAGGAACTGAAATTTTTAAGAACAGAAGATTACAATAAAGTAGACTTAAAAAAAAGAAGACGTTGAGCATTTTCAAATTAATTCTCCTACATTGCCTATTCTCCCCCCACACCCCTTTCAACACCGTAACAGCAGAAGTATGCACACCGCAGAAAGAAGACAGGCAACAACATACACGAAAAGGTATTTGAGAATTTTCTTCTACTATGCTGCATAGATTTGTCTCTAAAATACATCTGCGATGCCTTAAGAATTCTTGAGTAAAAAGCCAGTGACATTAAAAAAGGGGAACACCTAAACAAAAGCAGGCAAAATAGCCATAAAAATAATAAAAAAAGCATTGAAATTTTAGACGAACAACAACAATCAATCTCACAAACAACAGATAATCAGAGAAAAAAAAAGAAAACGGATTCTGCATGCGATGGCATCGAAGTGGATACCAAAAAGAAGACGAAGATATAAACGGGAAGCAACGGAGGAAACGCCTTTCGAGAAATGGTGCCGGGCTAGAGGAGTAACTGAAAGGAAGTCTGTGTGTGTGTGTGTGTGTGCTGTTACTGCAGTTAGACGAAAAGATTGGACATCAGCGAACGAGCCTGAATGATTACGATGACGAATGAACACAAGCGAACAGTATAATTGTCCAGTCCGCCTTCGCTCTTCGATCCACCCCTGGGCATGCGGATCACGAAAAATGGGGTGCAGCCGAGGATGGTTTTCGGGATGAACGCATTGCACTTCGTTTATTATTACTATTAATCCAATGTAGAAAATGCAGCATTTAGTGCTGAATTCTGTAAAATTATAAGTTGCGATGTCACTCAAGATTGTATGTGTAAATATTTTAGCAATCAATAAAAAAATAAAATAAAATAAATAAAAAATAGTTAGATCGCGACTCGATTCACAACTGAAACTGCGAATTATTAAATTATTTATTTATTCATTCTTTCTTTCCTGGCAGGTGAAGGCATCGTTAACAATGCCACCGACGTCACCGTAGACCTGTCGGGTTGTGAAGGAAGTTCGTCGTGCAACCCCTACCCTAACTCCTACTGGGTTTCCACCGTGCTTTCCTTCAGTAAGTATTTCAAACCCTTGTGGCTTTTCTTGGTTGTTTAACTAGTTTGCTAGCCGTAAAACTCCCTTCCTAATGGGGAGCAGGACCGAGCACTTTTGGGAACCCAACGGGGTGATATGAGAACCAAATGCTAAACCTAAATTTTAAGCGTTAAGGGCTCATTTGAGTTTCTATTCAGAGCAAATAATGCAGACGACTGCAATGTATACGGATCTTGCTACAAGAGTGAACCCCTCCCCAAGACTTTTCCAGATTTTGACATCGACATTCTCTTTTTATTGTTTTTACACTTGTTTGTGAAACGAACTAGAGCATTTGCTCAGAGCTATTTTAATTGAATGTCAATTTTTAAACTAATTTCTTCTTCCACAGTCTGTCTCACTTGCAGCACGCCTCGCCCAGCTATTCCTCTTTTTAGGTGCAGCCGGTCAAGATCACTTCGTAGATGTAATGCACGATGCACAAACATTAATTTTTGAGTACTTGGTCCACCTTGTAATCTTCTTTTTCCGGTCTATTATGATAGCTGTATATATCGGATCAGTGGTATAACTCAAGAGTTCATTGCTGGAATTGTGTTCAATCCGTTAAGGTTTGTTCTCGAATGCTCCTGACTCTTTTGATGTGTTGAGTTGCAGCTTGTTGAGCTCTCGTGTGGAGAATATCACTGGCTTCTAATATTCCCAGGTGTTTATTTACAGTGTTCCTTGAAATTTATAGTATTATTTGAAATTGCTGTTATGGAATTTATAGATCAAAACTGGAATTGCTAGTGTCATCAGTTTTCTTATCCTTTAAAGATAAAATTGCATATTTATCTCACTTTAATTCTATTTGCATATCTTCTGAATGAAACTACGGTCTGTGTTCAGTAATGAGTCTGTTTGCTGAGCGGATTTTCCAAATAATTTAAAATCAGCAATATACTCGATGAGTCTTTGGACTCCCTGGAGGTGTCATGTAATAATAATAATAATAATAATAATAATAATAATACAATAGAAGGAAATTTTAATATTGTATTTAGGAATTGCGTATTGAAGGTTTGTTTTCTTCAAAATCATAGACAACGGAATCAAAGAAATGTCGAAGAGAAATGGTGGCAAGGAATGACCTTGGAAAAATCCACGTCTCATACTACCATCTCCGAATTCTTGGTTACTGAATATTCAAGATGGTTTCCATGATATCCTAGAAGCGGCAAGAAAAGAGCATACACGTTTGATAATTCCGAATATTTGTAGTGATTTTAGGATCCAGGAGTGCAGGAAGGAGTTCAGTTCCTTCGATGTTTGCCATGTTCAAATTCCTTTTCATCTTTTTGAATTTTTTACTATTGCGAGCTGGTATTGTAATTCTATAAAGTTGCCTTTTGTTGAATCAGATAATTCGAGTATTTGATAAGCAATGGTATGTGATATTTGCTAAGATTGCAGTCAACAGCTTATGTAGTCGATAGGCACGTTATTGGTCAGTAGTTACTTGGGTCGTCTGGACCCTTCCCTTTCGTGAAGAGAAATGTACGCCCAGATATCATCCAGTCTTCGACTGAGACTCATAGCAATTAAATTATTTTCTGCATTCGACCATGTAAACAGGTTACGTGGTATGACAAGCTCGTGTAATTCGTCTTTGAAAGGCGCGCTCCAGTTTTTCAGTTTTCTAGCTTGAACACGAAAAATCATTATCACTCATTTTCATGTTAAGAAAACCAGAGGGCGCACTGGATAGCTACGGGGGTGGCCATACTTAAACTTTTCTATTCAGAATCTTATGTAGTCGATCTAACAACTGAAATGTCACCAAATTTGGTACGGAGACTAAGCAAGACAAGGGAAGAAGGATTCCGCAATAAATAACTAAAAAAACCAAGTTCAGTTCGAAAACCACAGATAGGAGGAATATGGCGCTATGGAAGTCTAAAATGTGAATGAAACGAAGCGGAACACTAGTTTTGCTGGCATCATAAGAGCTACAAAGTAGAAGGAAAACTTTTCAAATTTTACAAAACAGACAACACTCGAATTCCCAGAGGGCAAAGATGGCACATCTGTTTTCTTAACGAAATGCGTCAAGTCTTTACTTACTAAGCTAGGAGATTTTTAATTCCTACAGACAAAACGAAGTCCGCTGGTGTCCTCCCAATCTTAAGGACGAACACTATTTCAACTCGATTATCACGTATTGTATATATACTGTATATGTTTGTAATACACATACATACAATCCAGATTTTTTTAAAAATATTTCTTACATAATTATGTAAGAAACATAACATAAGTAATATAAGGAACAGATGTATTAGAAATTCAGTATAATGAAAGGAACATGATGGAAACAGATGTTCGTTTCATTATGCATGTAAGGAAATAAATAAAACGTTTCGATTTTCAAGTTTACGTAGATTTTTTTTTTCTCCTTCGGCATTTTTCAGTGCTTAGACTGCAGTTCATCATACATTAGCGGAGTTCAAAGTCCTCACAATTAAAAAAAAAAAAATAGAACGCGCTGAATAAACACAGGATCCAATTACGAATATTCCCCTTTGAATTATTTCCGACAGGCTTTACCGTATGACGACCTTCAACAACTGTCCCTGAGATCTAATTTCAAGGTGTTCCAATAAGGGGCCCCAGCGGGGTTACTTTCAAAAGTGATACCCGTAGAGACAGTCGAGCGCAGTCAACTTAAAAAAGGATGAACTTTACCGGTTCACGGATCATTCATCGCAGGGAAAATTCGCTGAAAGTTATTCGCTAGAAATTGAATTGGTTTAACACGGGTTATGTAAAGGTGTGTGATATTTGATAACCATCTTGTTTTATGTTTGTAGCTTTTTTTCTTTCAAGTTTTATCGCATTTCCGCACATACTAGTAATGAATGTATCTCTCGGAAACCTACCACTTACATTTATTCTTGCTACTTGTTTTAATGCCGGTGCAAGTAAGAGATCCTTTCATATTTCTTCGCTTAAGATTGAATCGCCCTGGAGAACAATGCCACTCACCTTTTTTGCCCTAATTATCTTAGTCGCCGACACATTTATTCTCCCAGAACTTGATTCGAGATAATTAGTTTTGCCAAACAATTATTTTATAAATGCATGAAAATGCGAATCTTAAAATAAACACAGCCTTCATCCGTTACGAATTGTTTTCTTTATTTTTTATTCATAGTCTTAGAAAATTAGTTCACAGATTGCGAGAGGGTTCGCTCTTTTACGATATTACCTTATAGAGAATCATACGTAAATCTTGAATTATATCACATAATGTATGATATTTATAACGTGATCTGTAGTTCTTTGGACTCCAACTTTCATTGTTTCCTGGAATCGCTCATTACATATTGAAATGAACGGCTAAAAAAAAATCATCTAACGCCTTTTTATTTCCGTATACGGGGAGTAGGCGAGGCCATTTAGCCCTATCTAACTTTTGGAGACTGAGTGGGCAGTTCAATCTCCACTGGTACCCAATCAGAGACAGATGGCCCAAAGCTATCACTAATTAAGCGGTACGCAGTGAAGAGAGACGGCTCAAACGTGCCGCCATCTCGTGGTCCCTAATCCTAACACAATATATTTAATGTCTGAAATAATGCGGGTTCTACGGTCGATTTTATTGAGTTTACGGGACGAAAAACCCGAGTTTCCTGGAGGAAAAACCCGCTTTCCCGTGTCAGAGATCGACTAACTCGGGAACCGGTCGAAAAAGGCTTAGAAAAATATCCTCTAGCCGCCGACTAGACTCGAAACCAAGTCTTCCTTCGTGCGGCCAAGCGCGATGGTGTGAAAACGCCACGTCCACTGAGCTACACAGGCTCTAAATGAACGGCTATTATGAAGTAAACCGTTATGTACATATTTTCTGCTAATTTTGATATTATGCGGCAGTTTCGAAGTCGCGATACTTTCCCTTCAGTTTGTCATTAGAAAAATGTATAGGTGCATGCGTCAAAATGAATTTTTTTTTTCCAAAATTTTAATAAGAGAATTAAAATTGTATTTCATCTTTGATGCTCACCCGCCCCCCCTTCCAAACTATCGCACACACAAATACTGCTAGGCAACATATTTTCTATATTTCGTATATTTATATTATTTCCTGATAAATAGAAATCATTAAATTATGTGAATTTGGGGAAATTAATGTTTAAAAAAATGTCATCATACAAATGCAATATCAGAATAAAATTTTTAAAGAATATTTTTAAAAGAAATATTTTTTGAAATGTTTCTTGAGAATTTTTTTTTTTAAATACATCCGCGATGAATTTTCGTGAGATTAATTTTCCCCACGATTAAATTTCCAGCGACGAATAGTATCCCCGATGAATTGTCAACGAACTGTCCGGACACGAAATTTACCAAGTACTGCGTACCCTCTAAGGATAGACACGTTGAAGGTTTCCTGTATTTAACACTTTCATTGCCAAGCTGAAAATTGGAATTTTGTGTGGTGGCCAAATTTTTTTTATTTTTTTTCTATTTAGTTAGCGACGTCCACGCGATAACGCGTGATCGGCCGTTTGGTGAGAACTCGCATCGCGCGATATCGCGTGTTTGGCAATGAACATGTTAACGCACAAAATGAGCAAAATGAAAAGCAGAAAGTTCGAATTTTGGAAGACGATTTCTGCGACAGGACATTTCGACTGAAGCAGTTTAAAGTCGAGTGGTTCCGTGGTTAAAATTCCGTTACAGTTGGTCCGTTAATAGCCAAACCATAAGCTCATTTAAACCAGCTAATCGCAAGATTAATAAGCAGAGTTCAAACACGAATTTCGCTTTGAAATCTTCTGCGAAAAAATAATGAAATAAATTTTATCTGTTTAAGAAATGTGAAACGACATGAAATCTTGTTTCATCAGTGGAACAGATTTTATTTTATTATTTCCGCATTTACTGGAAAGAATACGGAAATCACTTTTGCGTATCTTTGAGTGTGGTTTGAAAATAACTATTTGTTTCTCTTCTCGAAGAATTCGAACTTTACGATTGTCACCATGCGTTCAGTTCTTTGATATATTTTTGTTATTCTTCTATGATCCTAGATGTTTTTGTTAACTCGTGGGATTTTCCCAGGATACCAATATTTCCATTTAGATCCGAGATGAGGGTTTGGTCAGAAGTTACTACTTCCTATCCGGAACCGCCCCTAAGTGTTCTGTGTGTATGTACGGTATGTGGGGTCACGGGCTTGTCGGTCTATTTGAGGGATTAAAAAAAATGTTTTGAGGAGGAAAATCCGTCCTACGAGACCAGCTAAGTCGCCTTTATTAGAAATAACTGATAAAGATTCCTGGGTTCGACGACAGGATCGAAGATGGATCTTTTTAACCAAGGGAGTTCGTCCGATTGAGCTACGGTCACTCTATGAGCCTAGATGACGTTGAATTATAGTAATCCTTATTACTTTTCGTTGAATTACGATAATCGGTCACAATAACATTGGTATCTGCTTCCATTGTGTGCTGGAGACTTCGCGAAGATGGTTTGTATGCTATCCTACCGATAGTCCCATTTTAGGCCCCAGGAAAGGACATTTGAAACGATCAGGGCTCCAAGTCAACTGGACTCGAGACCAATGGGATCGGCATTGTTTAAAGCCGGGTCCCAGTTTTCTCTACAAATGAATACCAGGCATGCGTTATCTGGAGAGAACCATGGGGACATTATCATCCCTCTAATGTAAGTGAAAGAGACACTTATGGTGAAGGTAGAATTGATGGCTTCGGGGGAGCATCTCGCTGGGTGGACACACCGACCTGTTTGTGTTTCTGTAAGACGGCGTGATAGGCGAGACATTTATCTTACAAGGCGATAATGCTCGTCTTCATCGAGTAAAGTTCATGGACCAATATCTTCAAGAAGAGACTATCGTTCGCATGGACCGGCCAGCAAGGTCTCCTGATGTTACTCTTTTGGAGTATATGTCTGATGCTCTAATTGTAGACGACCCCCTCCCCAAAACCTAGAGAGCTGAGCAGGAGCAATGGCTGTTATTACCAACTGAGCTCCTAGACACCATTATAAACACTACGAAACATCCTTACGAGCACTGGGTTGTTATAAGGGATGACCTTTGAAGCACCTTCTCATGTTTACGTCTGTTTTTGACCATTGATTTCATGTAGGCATTTATTACTGAATTAAACTATTTATTCACAGTTTATGGGTATTTCTTTCTCCTCTCACATCAAATTGTTTTTCACTGAATTGCATAAAAATTCATCATATGATTTTTTTAAGTTATCGTGATTTTATTTTGTTGGATTCTGAATTAAGAGAATTGGAAATTATTAATACTTCATTCAGAGTCCAACGTAATAGGCCATTCCCTGAGCCAAATTTGCTCATCAGGCTAATAATCTCTTATTAATAATATGCAGTTCATATGATTTCTTTCAAGTTATGTTTATTAATATTTATTGTTCATTTATTGTTTTGAGATGAAGCGCAGTTGTGAAAACTGTGTATTAAACATCGCTTGTATTATTATGAAATTAGTATTAATAAAACAGAGATAAAATATGCAATCTTATTATGCTATTAGTAAAATGCAATGTATCCAAGTAATTCTTCAGAATAAGACTTGATTAGTTATTGTGAGAAATTATGTTATTTTTAGCCAGCGCGTGCTTTAGCGTGAGTTACTGTACAGTATGCAAGAAGCCAGTTCGATATCAACAAAAAAAAGTTAGAATTCGGCAGTAAAGGATGTGGTTTGTAAGAGATAAAAAAGAGGAAGACAGTAGTAAGAGGGAGAAATAACCTGGGGTTGAACGGAGTAGGAAGGACTGGGATATTTAATAAGGAGAATTTCACCCTGAATTAAGTTGATAACTGTACGGTACTAACTGGATTTCACAACGTTGCTTGTGCGAATTAGAACACAGAGTGGCGTAGTTAAAAATAATTTTTTTCTGGGTTCGAATGTGAAGTTGGTAAACAGCTAGAATATGCGACGCAGTAGGATCCGCATATTCTAGTGCTGCAAAGAGACTACCATGTCGAAATTATATGCTACACAACTCTTTAACTTAGTGGAATTCGATAAAAGTTCGGGATTGGGGCAAACGTGCATGAAGTTTCCTGCACGTTCCAGTTTTAGTTCCAACTGGATCCTTTTTGTATTAGAAAACTTTGCAAACGAATTTTGATAATTCTGTTTTTGCTGATGAAATTCAATGAAACTTTGAACTAACATCCACATGAATGTCAGTTCTGATTTCATTCTGACTGACCACTGTTGTCGTAAACAAATGTGGTAGAATGACGATTTTTGTGGAGAGATAAATCACCATCTATCTATACAACGAAGCAGAATTATACTTTCAGAATAACGTTCTAAAATGGAATAGAATAATCATTAAATGTCTCGATGCCCTGTATGTCTGTCTACATATTAGGCATAGTTAGGAATTGTTGCCGAAAACTTTAAAACAATATTTCGCAAGAAATTTATCTTTCAATCAATTACGAAAGGAATTCATTGAAATTATCAGAGAATTGTTCGTTTGATCAACTGCGACGAATTGTTGTACGATGATTTGTTGTTCGATGAATTCTTTATTCAACTAATTGCTCTTTCGATTAATTGTCCTTCTATGAATCGCCATTCGGTAAACTGCCTTTCGATTACTGTTTGCGATGAATTTTCATGGAACATTCTCCGCGGATTTTCTTTTTTTTTGGAACCATTTAATTCCTATTACATGGAATGTGTAAAAAATCAATAATAGAGGGAAGCACCAGCAGATAAGGTACTGTCTAATTATGCACAACAAGAAATCAAAGGGTCACTCGAAACATTTTCAAATCCACAGTTTAGCTGGACTGTGATAATGGTGAGTTTGCAATTTGGCTCAGAAACATTGCATACATTTTTGATGTAATAAAGTAGCCCCCAAAGAAAACGCTATTTGCTGTAAAACATAAACTGTCAATGAGCTTCCGAGGCAATCTAGTTAAACATCTCTTTTTCTCTCTGTAGGTTCACTTTCATGCACTAGCGTAAAAAGCCAGTACATATCGAAAAATGCTTACGTAACCAGTTTCAATTACCTCACAAAGCATAAAGATTCCTGTGCCTTCTGTAATAGCAGTCAAGTAAACTCGGTCTGCAGTTTCTTACAGCTGGAAGCCCCGACAACAATCGCTGTCCACCTCGGCTATCCGAACTACACTTTGCATCATCCATCCAAAGTACCACAAAGATGGTAATTTTGCATTTGTCGTGTCGCATGTCCAACGAGCCATCGTGTCTTAATGATTTTATCTTGCTCCTAATTTCCATGCCGCTAGAAAGAGTCCAGGGTTTACGATCTTCTCTCACGAATGTTTTAAACACTGAATTCTTGCCGTTCATCAGTGCTGTGCTGAGAATTTTGTCCTGCTTTCCGTATCAGGCGAGTTCGAAGCTCCAAAAGCAAAATTCCCAGTTCTTTCTCACTAGAAAGATTTCGTTTCAGCTCTTCTTACCCTTGAAATTACTCTGAACTCCGAATTTTACTCTAAAGGTGAGAGTGTCATCGAAAATAAATTAAACTTGACTTCTTGCGTTGACTTGCAGAAACTCATCCAGAGCTTCCTCTTTTAATTGTGATGTTTTTCTTTTCAGCCAACAACGTTCAGACTACCCCGTATCTGGCATTACGCATCACTTCCGGAAGTGAACCCTTGCGACAGTTCGGCTACTGGTGCTGTTACTTCTGCGCTTACATAAAGACGGTTGATAGAGTTCCTTGTTCCACCACCCAGGGAATGCGTGCAGGAAGAAGATACCAAGCAGATTTCTATTTCAACCCCAGACTGTATGTAAGTACTGTTTCGTTTCGGCTATGTGAGTGGTAGATTGGTGAGGGTTTCCCCAGGAATCTTGAGACAGAGAGAGAGAGAAAGTTGCGCGGACATATCTGAAAGAGAAATCGTGTTTTAATTAAAACCACTCTTAATAAAAATCTCCATCTTAAGAACAAGTTTAGAAAGGTAGCAGAAAAGGAGAAAAAAACGGCCACACTCCTTTGTATTCCTTGTCGTTTTCCTCTTTGTGGTTTAAAGGAAATAAATCTTTAGTTTTCTGGAATTTTTATCGTAAAGGATGATATAATTAAAAGAGGGTGTCCCTGACCTTACCTCTCGAAAGTGATCTCGTCCTTATTTTCGTCTCGCCATTTCAAAATATCTCCTATTTGATCAAAATACACTTAGGGAATTGCATGAATTTAGTTCTTTCAAAGGGAAGGGGTCGATATGTGTTGTTCACATACTGGCTTGTTTCACCTTGTCTGAATCCTCACCAAAGTTAGAACATCTTTGTATGTAGCACTCTCTGAAGAACATTTGTGTGCATGTTTCTTTATTTGTAAAGGTGAACAAGAATCAATGAAATCAAAACTCGCTTCAAAAGAGGGTCTTCTATTGAGGAGGATCAGTTAGGCAGTGATGTGACAGAGGTCTTAATAGCGCTGTTCTAGTTTTCATGACTGTAAATAAGTGGTGAAGACAGAGCTCCAAAGAAGATCACTTCCCGCCTGCCCAACGGCTGAAAAAATATAAATTCCAAATCCGTGCAACCTTTAAATACCAATCAAACATTTGGCATCTTCACTGAAAACTCTTCTTAGAAATGCTACTTAGAAGTGGTTGGGGAGGGGAATTGGCATAATGGATTATCTCACCCTTTATAGGTTAGTCTTCTTTCAGAATCTTGTGTTTGCCCTATTGGACATTCCGGGTCAGATGTCTACCAAATTCTTTTCTTATAATCTATTATCTATTATAGTTTTGGCCAATCCAATAGACATAGTTCTGTTCCCCACAAGGAACAGAGTTCTTTTGAACAAAACTAGCTTACGTTCCAATGGCAGGTACGCGTACACCTTTTTCGTCAATTATCACGCAACTCAAGTGCATCTCTCTCTCTTTCTCAGGTTAAATTCAATTTCTCCTTAAGACATCGTCTATATAAATCTTGTGTACTATCGTACTGTAACATTTTATTCTGTAACAAGGAATCTCATTAATTCCACCGTCATCATTTCTGGTGTTTGGCCCGCTGGGAGTGACAGGACACACAGCCTTGCTGGGTCCATGTAAACTTGTGTACATCTTTGTGTTCGCAATAGCCACTTACCGCATGATCTATCATCTTCACAATCGAGATCAACCTGCACCTCTTGTCGTTAATATAATCTTCCCCATGACGTCCCACTAAACAATAAGCATTACTCATCCCAGAGCAACTATTAAATTCTTCTAACGCTGATAATTCCTTTCATCCACCTGACGATTCAACAATCCCTTAGATTTCAAAATTCTCTGCCTTCCATCAAGGGAGTTATCTTCACATGGGGCACAGGCTCCTATATATATATATATATATATATATATATATATATATATATATATATATATATATATATATATATATATATATATATATATATATATATAATATTCATCCAAGCTTGATTTGCTTCCTCAGTCTTAAGAAAAGGCTGGTTATATTCCACTAATTCGAGCCGTACCCAAGGGCCTAAGAGTTGTGGAAATACTTTCTGAAAATGAAAGCTGTGCCGAACAAAGCGCCTTTTGCAGCTGCCCAATTTTTAATCCATCTAACTCTAGTGCTTCTAGATGTTTTTTCAATGTTTTTTTAGGGATGGCGCCTAAAGCACCTATTATTATGGGAACAACTTTCGTTTTCTTTTGCCAGATTCGTGCAACTTCGATTTGCAAATCGCGATATTTTTTCATTTTTTTCATTTTCTTTGTTGTCAATCCGACTCTCTCCTGGTACTGATATTTCGATAAACTTAACATCCTTGTTTTCACTTTTTTCTACCACTTTTATATCGGGTGTATTACATTCCAAGCTTTTGTCAGTCTGGACTTTGCAATCCCAGAGTATTTTAGCTTTTTCATTCTCAACCACTTTCTGGTGAACTTTATGTTTCCAATAGTCTTTAGATACTTCAAACCCATACTTTTTACATAAATGCCAGTGGATTATCTTAGCTACATTATCATGCCTTTTACGGTACTCAATTTGTGCGATTTTGCTGCATCCACTTATAATGTGGTCTACCGTTTCTTCCTTTTCTTTGCACAATCTACATTTACTGTCTTCTTGAATTTTTTGTATTTTTGCCTCCATAACGTTGGTTTTAATGGCCTGTTCTTGTGCTGCAAAAATTACCGATTCTGTTTCTTTCTTTAGGGCCCCATTTCTCAACCATTGCCAGGTCAAGTTGCTGTCATCGCTGTCCTCTATGGTGTGAAGGTATTTTCCATGCAATGCCTTATTTTTCCATCTTTTAGTTCTCACTTTTACTTGGTTGGTTTTGTATTCCAATTTTGTCTCCATCGGTTTAAATAAACCCTCTTTCCTTACCTCAACTAGAAATTTTCCCGTTGTTTGTTGCAGATAATCATTTAAATTTCGTCTTTCTTCTGCAATAACTTGCTTCACTTGTAATAATGCTCTACCTCCTTTTTTGCGTGATAGATATAGCCTATCAATGTCACTGCGAGGATTGAGGGCATGGTGCATTGTCATTAATTTTCGAGTTTTTCGGTCTAAATCTTCCATCTCTAGCTGGGTCCATTCAACAATGCCTGCCGAATATCACAGAACAGGTATGGCCCAGGGTATTAATTGCTTTTATCAAATTTCCAGCATTAAGCATTGACTTAAGAGTTTTCTTAATCGCATTATCTATTTTTTCTGCTCTAGTTCTTTCTTTGATATTATTGTGCAGAATTTGTGATGCTTTTAAAATCCCCAAATATTTGTAGCTGTCTTCGAATTTTATTGCCTTGATTATTTCACTATTGAGCAGCTCGATTTCGTTCATATCTTCAAACTTTCCTCTTGTTATTCCAGGAATTGCACATTTGTCTAAGCCAAAATCCGTTGATATATTTTGACTGAATATGTGCACAGTGTTAAGCAACGATCCGAGTTCATTCTGTGATTTTGCATACAACTTCAGATCGTCCATGTATAAAAGGTGAGATATCTTTGCACTCTTTTGCGCAGTTAGATAACCATGAGAGCAGTTTTATTTAAAATTCTAGTTAAGTGGATCAATGATAATATAAACAATAGAGGAGATAATGTGTCTCCTTGAAAGTTGCCCTTTTTTATGTTTACCTCTCCAATTTCTTCTCTATTTATAACCAACGTTCTTTTCCAGTTTTTCATGCTGGATTGCAAACATTTTTGCACGTTTTCGCTGATACCAAATAGTTCTGTGCATTTTAAAATCCAACTATGAGGCACCGAATCAAACGCTTTTTAATAATCTATCCAAGCCATATGAAGGTTGGTTTTTCTACGTTTGCAATTTTTAAGAATCATTTTATCAATCAGCAATTGGTCTTTTGTGCCTCTTCAATTTTTGCTGTTAACGTTTTGTTCAATTGGTAGAAGAGAATTTGCTTTAAGATAGCTGTAAATATTATCAGCTAGTATGCCTGTGAGTAGCTTAAAAGTTGTTGGCAGGCATGTTATTGGTCGGAAGTTTTCTGGGTTTGGACCTTTTTCTTTATCCTTTATGATCAGGAACGTTTTCCCTGCTGTGAGCCACTCTTCTTTGCTTTTTCCTTCTAAACATCATAAAATTGGTTAGTGTTGTAACTTTTCTTGCTTATTATATTCTACAACTTTGTATTTTATTATTCAATCCTTTTCTACTTAAACCTCCTTCTATATTAACCTTATCGGCTGCGCTATTTATGTTGTATTCTTTCTTCTCAAATACAACTACTTTAACCCTTTTACTATATCTCTGTAATACACTCTAGCGGGTAACACGTGGTACCTCTGAGGGATAATGGAAATTCCTCGAGATCGAGGCAGTACCAGAGTATCTGGGATTAACCTCTCTTAAAACGCCAAGAAATTTATTTGTTTCGCTGCGCCACTTAGCGCTATTAGATTATTTAATATTAAAAAGCAAGAGGTAATCTCAGGACAGTACTTAATGATACCAATTAACTCTGCAGACGTGACCAAAATTTACTCTTTTCAAATATCCCTTTTAATATCTCGCATAGGTTCGTATAAATGTTTTATAAGCGGTGCATCGGATTCCAGAAATCACAGAAAGTCTTTTGTTAGAATCAAAAGCAAGGTTTATTACACTCAAAGGTTGATACACATAAGAACACTAAAACAAATTCCCATCTGAAGGGAGTTTCAGACAAGTATATAAAATTCAAACACTGCTGTTACACATGTAAATTAATATACAGTAGCTTCCTAAAGTATGAATTATATTAACCTTCGCAAATGCGTTATTTAAGTATTATTTTCACAATCAATCTAAGGCTCCGTGGCTCTGTCAGACTACACAAGATAACATTCATATCTTTCACAATCTCTTAATATTATGCCAATTCTTTACTCTAAACATATCCTTGATTTCACTTAATATAAAGGCAATTTAAACACAACGACAGATAATCAACATAAATTCAATGTCCTTCTAAAGTCCGAGCAATATAATCTTATCCAATATCATTAATGTTCCTTTTCCATAACATGTTAACTTGGCATATATTCTGTTAAACACAAATAAAGTCTACTTATCTTCCTTTATAGCTCTTTATAACATCACAAGTTCACAGGAAACTGGCCTTCCGTGGACAGCCGGACTTTTCCGCGGAGATACCGTCGCGAAACCCGCGACTGCCGGTACCGGGCACTGGCACCCTTCCTCACCTCGAGAGGGGAACACACCAGGGATCCAGGAGAAAAAGCCTTGTCTCGCATAACGCTACTGGCTGGATGGGTGAAGCAAAAATGCTTTTCTTTTTCCCCTTTATCTCTATAAGTGATACTGTGAATGAGGTATTATTGAGCTACCTGCTCGCCCTATTGGGGCCTGAAGTTAGTGGTGTTCGCTGTGTAGTAGAATAGATTTTGGTCTTCTGTATTTGCAGTGTATTGCTTCACTGTAGTTGTTGGCTTGTTTGATCAGTGGATTTGAGTGCAGGGTTGCCTTGGAAAAGAATTTCTCAGCTAAGTCGTGGAGGTGCGAGCGGATGTAAGGGATGTTTACTTCTCGGTGGATCTGGGAGTTTCTTATGTACCATGGGGCATCTAGGATCATTCTTAGGCACTTGTTCTGGATTCTTTGTAGTTTTTGTATGTTGGTTTCTGAGGTATGACTCCATGCTGGAGAGGCGTAGGCGATAACTGGGCGAATTACAGTTTTGTACAGCATTAGCTTGTTTCTTACATCTAGTTTGCTTTTGCGGTTGATCAGGGGGTAGAGTTGTGCAATTACTCTGGATGTCTTCACTCCTGTTAGTTTGATGTGATTACTAAATAGCAGTTTGCTATCCAGTTTCACACCAAGATACGTTGCTTCTGTTACCCATGGGATCTTGAGTCCATGGAGCTGGATGTCATCCTTGCTGGTGACTTTTCTTCTGGAGAACAGCACAGCAGAACTTTTCAGGGGGTTTACCTGGATCCTCCAATCTGTTAGCCAAGTTTCGAGCGTGTTGATGCTGCCTTGCAGCGTTCTAATTGCTAGCTGAGGGCTGCGAGATCTTGAAAGTATCGCGGTGTCATCCGCATATAATGCTGTAATGATATTTCTCGGGTTTGGGGGGATATCAGCTGTATAGATCGAGTACAGTAGAGGTGCTAAGAGGGAACCCTGTGGCACGCCTGTACAGATCTTGCGTTTGGATGACACTGTTCCATTTAGTTGGATTTGCATGTGTCTGTCACTTAGGTATGCTTTAATTAGTTTGACTAGTTTTATTGGGAAGTTAAATTGTATAAGTTTGTAGAGAAGTCCCTGATGCCATACCTTATCAAAGGCCTTCGCTATGTCGATGAAGACTGCAGCCGTCTGGAGATTCCAGTTAAAGCCTCCTGCTATGTATTCTACCAGACGGTGTATTTGTTGTGCTGTGGAGTGTTCTCTGCGGAATCCGAATTGCTCGTTCGGGATGATTCCGAGCTTGTCAGTGATTGCTTATAGCCTTGTGAGTATAACCTTTTCAGTGACTTTTCCAAGACTTGATAAGAGGCTAATGGGTCTGTAGCTTTCTGGAAGTTGAGGATTCTTACCTGCCTTTTTTATAGGTATGATATCTGCTGTTTTCCAGGTTGTCGGGAAGTGCTGAAATCTGATGATCGCGTTTGTTATATTAACAATATGTATTATTGCTTTTCTTGGAAACAACTTAAGTGTTCTGTTGGTGATGCCATCAGGGCCTGGAGCCTTTTAGTTGCTCAGTTGTGCTATGATTTTGGTTATTTCCACTGGGGTAGTGGGGGAGATGGGTTCTGAGGTATCAGTGAGATTTAATGCTTTCCTGACATGGCGATGAACTTTATAGATGAGATTAATGTTAAGACTTTTGTACGATGGGCTGCATTGCTCCTCCAGGTTGTTTATGAGGGCTTCTGCCTTTTCTTTGTCTGTGTGTACTATTCCTTGTTTGGTTTGTATAGGAGGTAAGGGCTGCCTTTTGGTGCATAGGATTTTTAAGAATTTCCATATGGAGTGATCTTCTGGGTTGAGTGTGGTTAATTTGGTTTCCCATTCTTGATTTCGGTGGTTTTGTAGAGCTTCTCTGACTTTTCTGTTGAGTTTGTTTAGTGTTGTTTTGTCCTGTGGTGCTCTAGTGTTATGATATCTCTTTCTTGCTTTGTTCTTGGTTCTAATCAGGTCCATGATTTCTTCTGGGATCCTGTTGGTGGTGTGGTGGGGAGTGGTTTGCTTTACTGAGGCTATTGCTTTTGCATTTGGCTTGTAAGATTGATTATGGCTATGTCTATCTTTTCTTTTTTCTGTATGATGGGTGGTGGACCAATGTATTCTGGTAGAGTTTTTGCGAGTTTGTTCCAAGCTATAAAGGAGTGCTGGGGTGAGAACTGTTCTTGATTGCCTAGCCTGAGCTGAATGGGGTTGTGGTCTGATGAAAGTTCTTCTATTGTTTCTAGTTGGTATTGGTATGGGATGTTTTTAAGTATTACGATGTCCAAAACATCTGATCTTCCTGTTGGGCTGTGGTGAGTGGGCTCAGTAGGTCCAACCACAATGGCAGAGTTGTGCATTGCATAGTTGTATAAAATGTGTCCTTTGGTGTTAATGGATGAGCTAAACTAGGCTGTATGCTTGGAGTTGAGATCTCCTGCTAAGATTATGAGTCTTTGGATCCGAGGATAGAGTCTAGGTCAGATATCAGTAGTGGGATTCCAGGTGGATTGTACGCTGCATAAATCTTCAGACTGCCTGCATTGCTGGTGTGTACCTCCACTCCGGTCACCTCTAGGTTCATAGTTGGGAGGTCAGTTACTGTGTTATGGTTTAAGTAGCTTTTTATGTAAACAGCAGTGCCTCCTCCTCTTGCACCAAGTCGATCCTTTCTGTACTTGATAAAGCCTCGGAGTCTTGGGTTATTTGCTGGTCTGAGGTGTGTTTCGTTGACTAGAATGATGTCAGGTTTGTATCTGGATGCAAATTCTTGGAGTTCCAGGATTTTATTTGTTATTCCATTTGCATTCCAAGCTACAATCTTTAGTGAGTTTGGTTTGTGTTTTCTATTCATGACAGAGGGCTGTTAGGATGGTTTGTGTTCCTTGTAGGAATCTCTTTCTGGAGGAAGGTGAGGGGCTTGTCATGCTAAATTCTTGCAGCATGGTGGCAAGCGAGGCAGTTAAGATTTTTTCCAAGTTGGAACCTCGCTGTTCGTGGGATGTGGGGTTCTTAGGTCGTGCAGCCTCAGCATACGTTTTTGTTATGTTGGTTGGCTGTGTTGTTGGTGTGAGCTGAGACGAGGGGGTGAGTTGCCTGCTTGGTAGTGGAGTTGTTATCGGGAGGGGGTCTGAGGCTAGTTTTTGCTATCCCACGATTTTTTGGGTGGGACATGCACCCCTTGCAATTGGCAGGGTGAGGTCCTCCACAGTTAGCACAGCATGCCGGTGTTGTTTTTGGCTTGGTGCAGGTGCTAGTCGGATGTTCTTTACCGCATTTTAGGCATCTGTAGGGTGCTTTGCAGAGCTTTTGGGCATGCCCAAACGTTTGGCATCTGTGGCATTGTCCTGCCGATGCCTTCTTTCTTAGTGGCTTAGTTGTGATTTTGAGCCCACATATATTTTTTAATTCGTATATTCTTTTTTGGGTGTTTGATATCTCTACCAGAACTAGTGGCATAGGTTTTTTATCCGATCTTAGCATTCTGCTCACTTTAACTGGGGTCAGACCTTGGTTGATGAGATCGGCATTGACCTCGTCGGTCGTGATTCCCTCGGCAACCCCCCTGAGCACCACTTTTAGGTTCTTTTCACTAGCCAGTGCAAATGTGTGAAAAGGCAGCATGGAGTTGTCAAGCATTTTTGTAATCATGCGGTAGGCTGCGACTGATTCAGGTTGTATCTTTACCCCTTCGTCTGGGTTTCTGGCTCAGGAGTAGTTGATGTTCTGTTCTCTGAGCGATTTCGAGACTGAGGTCCACTTATGTTTGTCTCGAAGGATTACCGGGGGTACCTTTTCTTTATTTCCCAATACTGCTTGTGTGGGCGCGTTTTCTTCCGTGGGTTCGTCCGCGGTCCTTCGCCTTTTGTTTGTGTGTTCGTCTGCTGTTGGTTCTGTCTGTCTGTTGTCCTCGGGTGTGGGGAGGGTAATGTTTTGTTCTGTGATATCGTCCTCTTCCTCTTCGGGTTCCTCTGCCTGTGTATACAGTTTAAGGTAGCCTGGCCATTCGGTTTCGAACTTTTGAAGGAGTACCTTAAATAGTTCTAAGGCTTCGTCTCTGTTTATGTGTTGAAGAAAATCTTTAACGTTGTCCATTTCTAGTGTGTGTGTGTAGGGGTTCAAAAACGATGGTAAATTCGCATGGAACTTTCTTAAAAATCTTAAAGCTTACCTTTACCTGGGTGGGTGCAATACCTATGTCCAATACCTAAGGACATAGGTATTGCAGTCTTCAGAGTCTCTTCGCTATCTCGCTGGTAACAGTTCTTTTGGTAAATAGAAGCAGAATAATCCAAATTCGAAAGATCAGTTCGTAGTTTACGATCAGTTGAAGGCATCACATTCAATCAGTTCATTAAAAACAAAACTTAATCACTGCTGTAATAATACAAGGAGCGCTGATAAACACGTCTGTACTCACTGATAAACAGTAAAACTGCAAATCCCTCTCTCTCCTCCAAGCCTTGTCTCAGGGTCACATGACCCTTATATTTCCCTCCTTTTTCTCGACGTTTCTCGCCCCTTTCGATATTTGGCGACCTCTTACGTCATGGCGTCCATCGTCTGCCCTGCTTGTTGCACGTACTATGACGTCATTGTTTACTTGGGGCGAACCCTCCCTCGCGTTACGACTCCGTAACCTTTGGACTTGACACCCCCCCCCCCCAAATTGTTGGATTTGTGCTTACATTTTATAAATCTTTTTAAAGGTTAATTTCTAAAGCTCTGGTAAAGCTTTACATTTTCAATACTAAATTAAACACGTTCGCAAATGGCACAAAATACATTCTTAATTAACCTTTTCTTAACAGAACACACTTGATTTATATATACATAATACTTATTCTACACTTAGAGGCAACTTATTGTATTTATCTCATTCTCTTGTGTGGAAAAGCATGTTAGACTGTGATAAGATAGGACTACTTAATTTTCCACTCTATCACAATCTAACATTAGCAAGTCTTTCGTGCAAGCCTGTTAGATATTTCAACCAGTAGCCATGTAATTCATCCTTCCCGGGTGTTGACCAATTTTTTTATTTTTTTAGCTTGCTTTTGAACCATTTCAGTTGTTATTTTCAGTTGGTCCATTTTTGGTTCTTGAGATTTGTTCGTAATTTGTTCAATCCACTTTGCCTTGCTATTGTGCCTCTTAGGGTTGTCCCATAGGTTTTTCCAAAACTTTAGCGTTATTTGTTTGTCTCTGGTATTTATATTTATATTTTCTTTAAGGTTATCATTCCTGCAGCAATCAATTTTCTTGTAAAACTGGTGCTGATTTGCGCGAAACATCGAATTTTGCTTGTACTTTCAATACGTGCACTGTATCTTCTTATTTTAGCTGCAACTGCAACTATTGTTTGCTTCACTTCCTCTAGTACTTCATCAATAGGTCGTGTTAGAGTATTATATCTCTTTAAGAGGTTATTTCGGATTTTTGTGTTAATCAGTTCTTTTCCTTAAGGTTTTTCAAATTGCCCACGTCTGCTCTGAGTTTAAGAATTTATTCTCCAGCCGATGCTTCCATTTTGGTTCCTGAGCCTTACTGATTTTGGTTTCACTAATCTTATATCCTAATTCAGATGTTACGACGTAGGCTATTGAGTACATAAGTTTATTCGTTTGTCCAATAGTTCCAGCAGGAATATCCCTTGCAGCTTTATTGACTTCTTGTAGATGTTCCTTCAGTTTTTGTTGAGGTTCTTGTCTCAATACTGGAAGCCTAACTCGTTCCTGGTTGCTGTTCATTTGCTCTATAATTTTTTTTTGCGAGTTCTAGTTCTTTATCTGATATCTTCCTTTCAACTATTTGTATATTTTCAGAATTTTCAGCACTCTGCACGTTGGAATCTGGTTCTCCTCCATTCATATTCTTGGTCACTTAGGGGTCAGTACGGTCTCCTTTTACAGCTTGAGGTTTCAATGTTTCCAGCTCAAGTTCACTAAATAGCTTGCTTTTGATAATGAAACCTCGTTGCTGCATCAGCCTTTCGAACGAAATTTCAGAATTCGGGTGTCGTTCAAGCCAAAGTTGGAACATTCGTTTCTGAAATCCCCTAACTGATGGGTTTGAACTGTAGAAGCACTGCATGACTTGTCTATTTTCAGCCATGCTCCACTTTTTACTAGTAAATACTTTCGAGTTTTGTGGATCTTGCTCCTGTAGCCCATTTGTCACTGGCTGTCCAGGAAGCCTAACATCCAGTGCCGTCCTTGGTAACCCGCGCGACAACCGATGCTGTAAAGAGTTCTAATTTGTCTTCACCATTTTTAACTGGGGTTGGGCAGGTTCATGAGATACAAATATAGGTAAATAGGACAGAATCCCTAGACCTCGAATACTCTAATAGCATTGGGGGGAGGAGCAAGGTGAAAAGAAATACAGAGGGCAAGAAAAGTAGGGACTAGTCTACAGATAATATAACAGGTGTATATTAGATGAAGTAAGGCATGGTCCAGCTTCAGGTGCCTCGGGTTCGCCATGCCCATACTCACTAGAGTGAGCCCTTGAGGATTATATATATATATATATATATATATATATATATATATATATATATATATATATATATATATATATATATATATATATATATATATATATCTGATCTGACCTGTGGCTTCCTCTCTTCTTAGATTGCAGCTGATTACTAGGGAGATAATGAGATAATGGTTTCATATTGCCTTCCTTGCCGTATTTTATATATATATATATATATATATATATATGCCGGTTTCAACTTTTATTGAGGTCGAATGGGAGTTCATGCCTTTCATCACTGGCCTCTTTAGATTTAAAAAAATAAAAGTTGTGCTGAGAGTCAGCTTGATAGTGAGAGAGGAGGAGAAAATATAGTGGATAGTAGTAGATAGTTAAAAGAGGCCTCAGTCGATCTACTTGGCCTGACTTAAATGTCAGCACCAAGCAGATCTCCGACATTATCTCCCTCCATCCGTTCTTTTCAGCTTTCCCCGGTCAGTCACCTCTTCAGGTGTCTGACCGAGGAAAGTGGGGGAAAACAAATGAAAGAAGCACCACATGATAAAGAGGAACTAGTAAATAACATTAAAAATTACATATAACAATTTGTAAGAAACTAGGTAAATTCTGAAATTTCAACCTGAATGACCAGTTGAATACTGAGAAGAGCGGGGGCAGAGCCTGGCCTAGGTGATGCAGTCCACAAGGAGCTGCACCGCCTCGGTGTAAGCCTTCGCAGCCCAGGTTCTCAGGATACCCCCTACTGTGTGAAATAGACATAGACCTTTTTTTACAACAAAAATTCTAATCTGAAAGAGGACAAAAAGAAGAAAAAACAAACCAGATTTTTTTTCCCCTCTGGCAGATCAATACTAGGAGTCGACTGACTTGTTAGGCGAGGTTTAAATCCTCCTGCTGTCTTTTGTTGTGGGTTTTAATGATGAGATCTGCTAATTTGTCTCCTCGGACGTGGTTTAGCATGTAGAGGCCTCTGTGCAGTGCTAGTCCCACGTTGTCCTCTGTATCGATAAGACCAATGATCTTTTCAGGAGTGATTTCATCTATATTATCGACAAACACGTCGTTCCATTCTGCACTGACGACTCTTGGCCCGTTTTGTCCTGTGATTGAATGTCTCCGAATGTTTCTATTGCTTTTCGTAGTCTCGCCTCCTCCTCGGGGAAATCTTTTAAGAGATGCAATATAGGTGCATTGGCCATTGCGTGAGGGAACTTTGTGGGCTCTGAAGTTGACTTTATATTTCCAACTTGTGCTGGACTTCCTTGTTTCGATTTTTTAATATTTACTTCTTCTGGGCTGGCTGACCTCTTTTGTGTGGTTTCTGCATTGTTGATTTCCATATCTACTGCCTCCGTGTCCTCGTCTATTGTGACCGCAGTGATAGTTCCGTTTTGTTGGTGTTGCTGGTTATTTTCGGTTGCTACGTCTGTAGTGGCGGTTTGATCGGTGGCCAGTTCCTCCTGCCCTTCATCTCTCCTGGTTGCAGGCTTCTCCACTGGTGTACTTGGCAGTGTTTCGGAGGTGGCGGCATGATTCTTTGTTGTTCCCTCATGCGCGGCCTTCAGGGTGGGGAAATCATTCGGTTCTGCGCCAATAACATTTTGGGCTGTTGTTTCCGTGTTGGGCGTAATAGTGCCTCCCAATTTTTCGGCCAGATTTCTGTTCGGACAGGTGTCTATTTTATGGCCGTTAATGCCGCATTTTAGGCATGCCGATTGGCACTGTGCTAGTGTATGACCCGCTGTTAGGCAGTTCTTTCACTTTAACTTCGGGCACTGGGCCCCGAGATGAGTCAGGGCTCCACATTTAAAACATTGCCTCTTTACTCCCGGGTAACTCACCATTACCCTGGCCGATCCGATCATTACAAAATTCGGAACTTCGGTTTTCATCGTTAACGAGAACGTGACTTCCCCCAACATCCATTCAGGGTAGTCAGCGTCTTTGCCTACTAGGACATCTCGTACGGTTCCCCATTTCGAAAACACTTGATTAATTATGTCGTTGCCTCCTTCTATGTATTCCAGAGGGAATCGCTCTATTCTCATCTTTTTACAGATGCTACCGACGACAAAAGGATGGCAAAGTTTCCCTTCATACTCAACCCCTTTGAGTAGTTTCTCCCTTGTTGTTGTATTTTTACAAACTACTTGATATCTGCCACCCCCCCATAGGGGGTAAAGCCAGAAATATTATCTGCCCCTACGCAGTCAATTAGCGCTTTCGCAAACGTCCTCTTGTGTACACTTGCGTCGATTTCGAACCCGAGAGTTCTTACTCTCGGTAGAGCCAAAGACATACTTCAAAAAAAAAAGGGAAGAGTAGACTCTTGTATGATCCAAGTCCAAAAAAAGGCAGATAGAAAAGGCCAAACTTTCCCTGTTTGCAGATAAGAAAAACCTGTTAAACTTAGGTACAGGGGGAACACAAAGAACCAAAGAAGAAAAAAAAAGACAAAGGGTTCTTACCAAGGCAACAGGACTGTAATAGGAGCTCTCTCTCGGGATCTGGAAACTGGAATCCAAGGCTGGGATACTTTCACTG
Organism: Typopeltis vanoorti; assembly: GCF_054136105.1. Lineage (NCBI taxonomy): Eukaryota > Metazoa > Arthropoda > Arachnida > Uropygi > Thelyphonidae > Typopeltis > Typopeltis vanoorti. Next base: position 1,186,622 of record NC_143556.1, on the reverse strand, counting down.
CAGAGCTGGAACATGGAGCTTTCTCTCGGGCCGCTAAATCTGGGATCTGGGACTTGTCTCATCAGTGGGAGCCAGGCTAGAAAATCAGTGGGAGCTAGGCTAGAAATACCAAGATTTACGCATAACGCATAACGGTACTGACTTGATGGGTGAAGCATAAATGCTTTTCATATTCCCCTTCATCTGAAAAAGAATTATTGAGCTTTAAGGTGGAGAATTATTGAGCTTTAAGCTCGCCCTGAAAGGGCAGCGAGATTAACTGTTTTCAGCCAAGCATAGAATTAACTTGGGTCTCTTGTATTTGTAGAAATCTGCTTCGTTGTAGTCTGATGCTTGTTTAATCAGTGGGTTCGGATGATTGATCGTCTTATTGAAGAACTTTTCAGCTAGGTCATGAAGAAGAGTTGTGATGTAGGGAATGTTGACGTCTCTGTGAATTTGGGAGTTTCTGATAAACCATGGAGCAGCTAAACTCATTCTCAGACATTTGTTTTGCAATCTCTGCAGCTTCTGAATATTTGCCTTCGAAGTGTGACTCCACGCAGGAGATGCATAAGTTATGACTGGGCGTATTATCATCTTGTATATGAGCAGTTTGTTCTGTGTATCTAATTTACTTTTTCTGTTGATCATAGGGTAGAGCTGCGCTATTGCTTTAGACGTCTTTGAACTTATGTGTTCTATATGGTTGGTGAATTGTAGTTTTTTTATCCAGAATTACTCCAATATATTTGACTGTATTCTTCCATGGGACTTTAACACCTAGTAAATGTATATCTTCCTTGATTTGAGGCTTTTTTCTGGTGAACAGTATGGCTGAACTCTTCTGTGGATTGGCTGGAATTCTCCAGTCCATTAGACATCTTTCCAGTATGTGAATGCTGCTTTGGAGTCTCTTAATAGCCAGTTTTGGGCTGAGAGATCTAGCTAATAATGCAGTGTCATCCGCATATAATGCAGTGATTGTTGAAATTGGGTTTTGAGGGATATCAGCAATATAGATAGAAAACAGCAAGGGGGCCAAGAGTGAGCCCTGCGGTACTCCTGCCTGAACCTTGTGTCTGGTTGATACAGTTTCATTTATTTTGACTTGCATGTATCTGTCTCTGAGGTAAGAGTGAATTATTTTAATTAGCTGAATAGGTATATTGAATGCGATAAGCTTGTAGAGAAGTTTGGTGCCACACCTTATCAAAAGCCTTTGCAGCATCTAAAAAGACTGCAGCTGTATGAAGATTCCGATTCAAGCCTTCGGAAATGTACTCGATCAGCCTGTGGATCTGCTGAACGGTGGAATGGTTTTTTCTGAATCCAAATTGCTCATTTGGGATTATATGTATTTGGTCCGTTTGTGATTGAAGTCTAGTAAGGACTACTTTTTCTGCTATCTTTCCAAGGTTAGACAAAAGACTAATAGGTCTGTAGTTTTCAGGGAGTTGAGTGTTTTTTCCACTCTTTTTAATTCGTGTGACTTCTGCTATTTTCCATGTTAAAGGGAAATACTGGAGTCTGAGGATGGCATTAATTATGTTGACTAGATGTACAATGGCTTTTCTGGGGAGAAGTTTGATTATTCTGTTCGTAATTCCATCTGGGCCTGGAGCTTTATAGTTCAAGAAAATTAGAGTTCAAGTGGGTTATAATATTTATAACTTCTGTTGGAGAAGTGGGTGTGAGAGATTCTAGATCATCCTTTTGTTCTGTTATGGCCTGCCTGACTCGGCGGTGAATCTTGTAGATGAGATTGATGTTAAAATTTTCATATGAGTCAAGCTGTCGGCTCTAGCCGACAGCTTGACTCATATGAAAATTTGAGACAAGAGCCTCTGCTTTTTCCCCATCATTGTGAGCTATTCCTTTCGAGGTTTGAATTGGGGTAAAAGTTGCCTTTTGGTGCGGAAGGTTCTCATAAACTTCCATATGGAGTTGTCCTCAGGGTTTAAATTTGTTAGCTTAGATTCCCACTGTTGGTTTCGATGTATCTGGAGGGCTTCCCGTACTTGTCTGTTTAATTTGTTCAAGTTCGCTTTATCTTGAGGGGCTCTAGTATTATGATACCGCTTTCTGGCTTTGTTTTTCAGTCTAATTAAATCCATAATTTCTTCAGAGATCCGTCCACTAGGGTGAGAAACTGTGGTTTGGGTAACTGCCTTCATTGCATTTTTGATTTGGATGGTAAAGTTGTTTACAGCCATTTCTATCTCCTCTTTAATGTGAATAGTTGGAACTGGGCCAATGTGATCAGGTAAGATTCTGGTGAGTTTGTCCCAAGATATGAAAGAGTGGAGAGGGGAGAATTGTTCTTGTGTGCCAAGTTTAATCAGAATAGGGATGCGATCTGATGAAAGTTCATTTATTGCTTCCAGCTAATATTGGTATCTGATGTTTTTGAGGACAACTATGTCAAGTACATCTGAACTTCCAGTTGGGCTATGATGGGTGGGCTCTGTGGGTCCGCTTACAACAATAGAATTTTGTGTTGCATAATGATTTAGAATTCGACCTTTATCATTAATTATGTAGCTATGCGAGGCTGTATGTTTGGCATTAAAGTCACCAGCCAGGATGATGGAATCAGAGAAGCCGAGAATGGGTCCAAATCAGATACCAGCAATGGAATGCTGGGTGGATTATATACAGTGTAGATTTTGATATTTCCAGCGTTGTTGGTATTAACTTCTATGCCAGTTATCTCTAGGTTCTTGGTTTGGGGATTGGTCAGAACATTGTGGCTTAGATAGTTTTTAATGTATATAGCAGTTCCTCCTCCACTTCCAGTTAGTCTATCTGTTTTATACATGGTATAGTTCCGTAATTTGGGATTGTTAGCTGGCCTGAGATGTGTTTCGTTTACCAGTATTATGTCAGGATTATGCCTGTGAGAGAACTCTTGTAGTTCTAGGATTTTATTGCTGAGTCCGCTGGAATTCCATGCCGTGATCATGAGAGAGTTGGGATGGAATTTTCTTCTATTCATTGCTGAGGGCTGTCAAAATTGAATGGGTACCTTGTAGGAATCTTTTCGTGGAGGAGGGTGAAGAATTCGTCAAACTGAATTCTTGTAACATGGTAGCTAGTGAGGCAGTTAGTACTGAAGTAAGATTTGAGCCTACATGGTCATGAGTTGGAGTAGTCTTTGTTCATGCTGCCTCTGCATAAGTTTTAGGCATTTGTTTCCTTTCTTGAGTTGTTGGGTTACTGATAGTTTGAGCAGGGGTATAACTAGCACGGCTGGCTTGAGCATCGCTGAATTGTGTTGGAGGGGTAGTTTTTTGTAACCCTCGGTTATTTGGATGTGTAATGCATCCCTTGTAGTTTGCAGAGTGAGGTCCTCCACAATTTGCGCATTTAGCTGGAGCGGATCTTGGTTTTTTGGACATGACTGTCTGGTGGCCCTCGCCACATTTTAAACATCTGTAATTTGCTTTGCAGAGTTTTTGGGCATGGCCAAATCTTTGACACCTATGGCACTGCCCAGCCATCAACTTTCTCCCTCAGTGGCTCAGTAGAAATTCTAAGGCCACATATCGTTGTTAATTCATATATCTCTTTCTGTGTCTTATCAATTTCTACGGGTATTAGTGGCATTGGTCTTTTATCTGCCCTGAGCATCCTGCTCACTTTCACTGGTGTTAGGTTCTGACTCATGGGATCAGTGGTGACTTCTTCACAGGTGACCCCCTCGGTCACTCTGCGAAGCACAACCTTGAGATTTTTCTCGCTGGGTAAAGCAAAAGTATGATATGGGAGACTTTTGTTATCCATTAGTCTTGTTAGCTGTCTGTAGTCAGTGACTGAGGCTGCTTGGATTTTGACGCCTTCATCTTGATTTTTTGCCCAGAAATATGCAATTTTGTGTTCTCTAAGGGCTGTGATGACAGTGGTCCATTTATCCTTGTCCCTAAGTACTACTGGTGGTACCTTTTCGGTGTTCTTTGGGACTTCTAATGTACTTGAGTCTTCATCCATCTAGTCTTCTGTGATTCTTCTTCTTTTGTAAGTGTGCTCCCCTTGAGAGATGTTTTGACAAGGGGGTTTTGGTGACAGAGCAGCAATGAGATCCTCTTGAGAGATCTCATTCTCCTCCTCCTCTCCATCATTAGAGTGAATGTACTCTTTTATGAATCCTGGCCAGTCAGTTTCTAATTTGCTTATTATAAGTTTGAGCACTTCTAGAGACTGCTCCTTGTTAAGGAACTGGATATGATCTTTGATGTTGTCCATCTCAAAGTGGCTATTTCCTGCCAGTAGAGATGGGTTAAAAGCAGTATAATAATCCCGCAGGGCCTGGGGCCTGCCAGCAAAGTGTCCTGTAGACCTAAATGGACTACTAGCAATATATATTATCCTGCAGGGCTTGAAGCCTGCCAGCAAATGTCCTGTAGACTGAGTTAGTCTACTAGCAATGTAGGCCTAGCGAATTGCGCTAGTAATTACAAATGACTTACCTGGATAAAGCACACAATGGAAAATAAAGTAACTGTTTATTGTAGTGAGCAATTAACTACTATCACTAATGAATAAGCATAACTATAAATCGCTAAAAACATAGGAAACCGATTCATAAATCATCATCAAAAATACACGACACTAAACACTAATACACGAGCTTGTAAGTATTTTACCAAAACGAGTTACTATAAGGTGTTTTAACCTTATTAAATAAAAATCTCAGGAGGAGATCTAAATGTAGAAAGTATTTTTACCTTGGGTATAATTATGTTAAAGATACCAAGCAATTTTAAACCTGGTTTTACTCCATTTTTCCCAAGTAAGCAAACAGACAAAAATGTCAAGTTTGCACCTGCAAGTGATACAAGACTAGCTGATCCTACAGGTAGTGCAAGACCAAGGCAACTTGTGGTAGAGTGGTCTTGCACTACCTGTAGGCGAGGCCTACTCCCCGTATATGGGGAGTAGGCGAGGCCATTTAACCCTATCTAACTTTTGGAGACTGAGTGGGCAGTTCAATCTCAACTGCTACCAATCAGAGATAGATGGCCCAAGGCTATCACTAATTAAGCGGTACTCAGTGAAGAGAGATGGCTCAAATGTGCCGCCATCTCGTGGTCCCTAACCCTAACACAATATATTTAATGTCTGAAAATAATGTGGGTTCTACGGTCGATTTTCTTGAGTTTACGAACACAAAGCTATAAACAAGTTTACTTGGGCTCACCAAGGCTGTGTCCTGTCACACCCAGCAGGCCAAACACCAGAAATGATGACGGTGGAGTTACTGAGATTCCTTGTGTGCATATATACACATACTAGGGTAGCCTGAAGTTCTTGGCCTTGCTATAGATTGCAGCATTGTAGGCAAGAGATTTTTTTCTCACTTGGTACAACTGTCATAAGCATTCAAGTAAAATTGCAAGTCTTTCTTTCAAGTAGTTCGTTTTATACAGCTGTCTGAAGCAAATGTGTTGTCTTTATTCCTTGAAATGGATAAAAGTGAGTATCGTTTTTTTATAAAATTCTTTGCAAAAAGGAAGGTATAATGCTCAAAAAATTCATTCGAAGTTCAGAAAAGTTTATGGGCACTCTTCTGCTGGTATCTTCGTTTGCGTCAAATAAGAAATGGCCGCCGACTTTAAATGTGGCCATCCCAGCCTTGAAGGTGATCCACACGAAGGACGTCCAAAAAATGTAACAACTCAGGAAATTATTGATCAAATGCACGATATGGTATTGGATGATCAGTGCTGGGACTGTAAGCATTTCAAAAGAACGTGTAGGATAGATTTTGCATGAAGAATTGCAAATGAAAACGTTTTGATCAGAATATACTTACAGAATAGCTTACAGTATGTGCAAGATAGCTGCCATGCTTGCTCACAGCAGATCAAAAATGCACTCACATCAAAAGCTCTGAAAACTGCTTGGAGCGTTTTAATAAAATTAAACTGATTTTGTGCAGAGATTTATTATTATGGATGAGACCTGGATTCACCATTACAAACTAGAATCCAAACAACAGTCATAACATTGGACAGAAGCCATCAGTTCCATCATGAAAGGTCATGAGTAGTATGGTAGGCACTTTTAACCAGATCAAGATAAGATAAGGAATCGTGACGTGATTGGTTGTTGAGATGATGATGTCATTCTGTGTGATGTCATGAGTTTGGAATGTTCGGAATTTCTCTGGGGAATATGTGTCAATGGCTTCAGTTCTTGTGTTTTGGTTCGTGTATAAAATTATGGGTGATGGTAGAGATAAGGATTCGTGTTGTGACTGGTGGGGCACTTCTGACCAGATCAAAATCAAGATAAGATAAGGAATCTTGATGTGGGTGTGTGTTGTTTTCAGATGTAGATAAGTGACATCATTTGTTAGTTGTAAATAAATTACATTATTGTTTTGAATGGAAAGGATGATATATTAGTGGATAAGAAATCGTGTCGTGATTGGTGGGACACTTGCGACCAGATCATGATCAAGATAAGATAAGGAATCGTGACGTGAATGTTTATTATTATCAGATGTAGATAAGTGACATAATTTTTAGTTGTAAATAAGTGATGTTATTGTTTTGAATGGAAAAGGGAGATATATTAGTGGATAAGCATTCGTGTAATGATTGGTGGAACAGTATGAACCAAATAGGGACAGAGTGAAAGGGGAAGTGACGTCAGTGTCCGGAATGTGTGTTGTTATGAGTTGTAGAAAAATAAATGGTTTGCATATGGTATTATGGGAGATGGATAGTGATGAGATAAAAAAACCCAACACACCACGTGATGCCCACCCTTCTGTCAGGGGCATAACGTGGTGTGTTGGGTTCATGCAAAGCATTGTGGGTGATATTTAGAGATAAGCAATCATGACGTTATGTGTTTGGAAATTTCTGGGGAACATATGTCTCTCTGTGATATCACATGGTGTTTTGGTTTGCCTATAGAATTGTGGGAATGTTTTTGAAATAAGATATCTTGGAATTTTCCCAGGGTGACACACATCCGTCATTGTCATGATATTTTGTCTTTGGTTGTCTGTAGATGGCTGTACTAATTTTCGAATACATTCTGTGGTATTTTTTCTTGTTAAAGGGTGGGAATTCTTAGAGTTGAGTCGTGATGGTGACAGTGTTTTGGCTTTTCTGAATAATTTAATTATATGCTGGTGTCTCACAAACATACACACATTACACATAAAAGTCGTTAATGTATCCATGTTGATACTCTAATATGTACCCCATTATTATTCTTATGAAAAAAAAAACTATTCAGTATTACAATTATGCTTACCAAAACATATAAGCAGTGATAATTCAAATTACAGTTATTAATGATTATGTTTAAGTTAAAAAAATTAACTTCTTGGTACATTATGGTGCTATCTAGGTTTTATGAATATTCCAAATTGTTCATTTTTAACATATATTCACAGCTCAGAACACAAACACAAGTCTGAATATGCAGTTGACTTTTTCATTATAGGTTACTGGGGGGTAACATATATTCACAGCACAAAAACACATAAAACATAGGAGTTGAAAGATATTTCTGTAAATAACCAGAAAAGCTAGTTGACTACTTAATTTAGATTACTATCTGATTGGTTCTCTGTATTAATTCCTTCCCACAGTTGCTCATGCTATGTTTTCTCAAGCTTCATGGGAAATTCTATGCACCGTTTTGTTTAGGGTAAGTGTTATTTTCTGTTTCGAATTCAAAGTGCTGTTAGTATGGAATTTTTCAAATTGATTGTTATTTTCTCTATTTTACTTTTAAAATTCAGTTTAACTACATATTCTAACAGAATAACTGAGCAAAATTAATAAATAAATAAAATGAAAGTGAATTTATTTTCTAACACTGTAGATTTCTCATTAAGTCTTATCTTAAAGATATCTCTCTTATCCTTTTTTAAATAACGAAACCTGTAGTTCGTTCATAATTAGAAGAAACACACGTATAAACCACAGTGAAAATTATTTAATTATAAATATTTCATCCTAAGTATCTTAGGCCATCATCAGTACAGTATTTAAACAAAAATTAGGAATAACATACAGTTAGGGCGCATGATTACAATAGAATCTCATGAAAACGTGCATAACGTGCTAAAGTAGTACAAAAAAAAAAACGTTAATTATTTAATACAGTTTTTTATGATAATTTCCCATACTTTAGGAATAGTAAGAACGTCGTTGCGGTTTAGGTTTGGTCTGTGTAGTAGGGCTTCAGAACTTTCTTTGTATAAACGTTCATGTTTAAATAAAGATCTATGTAAAAGTTTAGCCTTTTCCCAATGGATCATATGGTTTGGATTTTGAATTCCTTGTCTAACATTCCCCATAAAGAAACAATAGAATTACTAACTCAAAAATTTCCGTCTGATATAGTTGAATTGTTCAAGTTTGTTATTGCATCAGGTTACTTCACCTGGAAAGGTCAAATTCACAAGCAAGAGGAAGGAACAGCAATGGGATCTCCTTTATCACCAAACCTAGAAAATTTGTTTCTAGAACACCTTGACGAAAAAATATTCACTTTTGAACCCAAACCAAAAATTTGGCTAAGATATGTCGATGACGTATTTGCAGTATGGAATCATCCCGAACCTGAATTACAACTGTTTCTAGATAAAATTAACCTTCTTCATCATTGCATCAACTTTACGTTAGAAAACGTATCACCACAGGGTATCTCTTTTTTGGATTTACACATCAAAAGAAAAGAAGAAGGTTCCATTGCCACTTCCGTCTTTCACAAGCCTACATTCTCAGGTCACTACATTCACAATTCTTCTGCTCATCATCCATCTCAGAAGTCTGGCATTATTAAATCACTAGTTTCCAGAGCACACAAATTCTGCTCCTCTGAAGAATCTTTAAACCAGAAATTAGAAGTTATCAAAAATGCAGCCATCCTAAATGGATATAATCCCAAAACAACTCAAAAATCATCAGTCACTTCTGCATACATCAAACCAGACAGGAAGAAGTGCATAGGATTCCCATACCTTACGTTAAAGGCATCTCAGAACGTCTTTCTAAAATTATGAAGAAATACAATTTTGCCACTACTTACAAACCTATCAACCAAATTTACAACTTATTACCTTCTCCTAAGGACAAATTCTCACCCTTGATGTTACCTGGAGTTTATGAGAT